>NC_052065.1:130864567-131168733 GCF_903992535.2 Arvicola amphibius | reverse complement strand
AAATGGCCCTAAGAAACAAGCGGGAGTGGCCATACTAATTTTCAACAAAGTTGACTTCAAACTAAAATCAATCAGAAGAGATGGAAAGGGACACTTTATACTCATAACAGGAAAAATCCATCAGAATGAAGTCTCAATCCTGAATATCTATGCCCCTAATATAAAAGCTCCTACTTATGTAAAAGAAACACTTCTAGAACTCAAGGCAGCCATCAAACCACACACACTAATAGTTGGAGACTTCAACACTCCTCTCTCACCAATGGACAGGTCAATCAGACAGAAACCTAACAGAGAATTGAAAGACTTAATGGAGGTAATGAACCAAATGGACTTAACAGACATCTATATAACATTCCACCCAAATAGGAAAGAATATACCTTCTTCTCTGCGGCTCATGGAACCTTTTCGAAAATTGACCATATACTTGGTAACAAAGCAAACTTCCACAGTTACAAAAAAATATTAGTAACCACCTGTGTCTTATCGGATCACCATGGATTAAAATTAGAATTCAACAACAATGCTACCCCCAGAAAGCCCACAAACTCATGGAAACTGAACAGTCAACTACTGACCCACACCTGGGTCAAGGCAGAAATAAAGAAAGAAATTAAAGTCTTTCTTGAATTTAATGAAAACAAAGACACAACATACTCAAACCTATGGGACACAATGAAAGCAGTGCTAAGAGGAAAGTTCATAGCACTAAGTGCCCACTTAAAGAAAACGGAGAAAGCACTCATTGGTGACTTAACAGCACACCTGAAAGCTCTGGAAAAAAAAGAAGCAGACTCACCTAGGAGAAGTAGAAGACTGGAAATAATCAAACTGAGGGCAGAAATCAACAAAATAGAAACACAGAAAACAATCCAAAGAATCAATGAAACAAGAAGCTGGTTCTTGGAGAAAATCAACAAGATTGACAAACCCTTAGCCAAACTAATCAAACAGCAGAGGGAGAACATGCAAATTAATAAGATCAGAAATGAAAAGGGGGACATAACCACAGACACAGAGGAAATTCAGAAAATCATTAGATCTTACTACAAAAGCCTGTATGCCACAAAATTGGAAAATGTAAAAGAAATTTACAGTTTTTTAGATAAATACCATATACCAAAGTTAAACCAGGACCAGGTAAATGCTCTAAATAGTCCTGTTAGTCGCGAAGAATTAGAAACTGTTATCAGAAACCTCCCTACCAAAAAGAGCCCAGGATCAGATGGTTTCAATGCGGAATTCTACCAGAACTTCCAAGAAGACCTAATACCTATACTCCTTAAGGTATTTCATAATATAGATTCACAAGAGTCACTGCCAAATTCCTTCTATGAAGCTACAGTTACCCTGATACCTAAACCACACAAAGACTCAACCAAGAAAGAGAATTACAGGCCAATCTCACTCATGAACATTGACCCATGTCCTCCTTTTGGTTGTAAAAGTTTTCTTCTATGATTTTGTTGAATATATTTTCTGTGTCTTTAATCTGGACTTATTTTCCTTCTATCTCTATTATTCTTAGGTTTGGGTTTTTTCATAGTGCACCAGATTCCCTGTATATTTTGTGTTAAGAGTTTGCTGGAATTAACATTTTATTTGACCAATGAGTCTATTTCCACTATTGTATCTTCAACTCCTGAGATTCTCTCTTCCATCTATTGTATTATGTTGGTTATGCTTACAACTGTAGTTCCTGATAATTTACACAGATTTTCCATTTTCAGAATCCCCCAGTTTGTATTTATTTTATATATTTCTTTATTGCTTCTATTTCAGTTTTCGAGTCTTGAACCATTTCCTTTACTTTTTTGTTATTTTTTTTTCTTGGCTTTTGTTGCTTTCTTTAAAGGATGTATTGATTTCTTTCCACTTTTTTCTTTTCCTCTACTTCTTTACGGTATTTTTTCATTTCCTCTTTAAGAGTCTCTATAATCTTCATAAAGTTATATTTAAGATAGTTTTCTTTTGCTTCATCTGCATTGAGATTTTCAGGTCTTGTTGGTGTAGAATTACTAGTTTCTGTTGATGCCATATTGCCTTTTATGTTGTTGAATGTGTTCTTACACTGCTATCTTCCCATCTCTTCTTCTAGTTGGTGCAGGTGTGTTCTGTGCTTCAGGAAGTCCCTCTTCCTCCAGATGGTATAGGTGTAGCTTGTGCTTTACCAGGTACAGATGGTTCAGTGCCTCTGGTGGATGTTGGTATGACTCTATAGTTCCTAAAGGTATAGGCAAGGTCAAGAATACGGTGGTCACAGATGCATGGGAGGTAGTTGGGATTTTGGGGAGGCTGCTCCTAGGTCTCCTGTTCTCTGGTGGGTGAGGATTGGGCATGGGATGTGCCTCCAGTGAAAATAGTCTAGAGAGTAGAGTACTCTAGCCAAGGAGTGAGATACTCTCCTCTCCAGCTAGGGAGTGAGGGTTACATTAGAGTCTTAAAGATCAAAACAGTTTGTAGGTTGATTGCATATATGTGTCCGAATATTATCCCATATACTATATGTGAAGGTTGGAACTCTCAAGAGCTTGTCCACATTGAAGTCATATTGGCAATGATGCTGTGGTATATCCATGGTTAGAAAGTAAATAAATACTGGAAAGTTAGCAAATTGACTCTTTAACCAGCTATTTAAAATAATTAAGACAATATTTTTGAAATACCATGTTCAACAATAACAGGATAATGTGGGGGAAAGAACATTGGTTTCAAAATCCAAGGCAACATTCTTATTAGTATGTCACTGTCAGGAGATGTAGCATATGATATCCTTTTTAAGCCTAAATGGCCATGACTATATCAGAGTAGAAGCAATCCTGCATTGCCCCAAAGGAACACACCATTCAAATGGCAAAGATAGGACTCTTGTACCAGTATTGCATAATATAATCCTTTAGCTAGTGAAACTATGGAAGAATTTTCCATTTTACTAATTTATTAGGAATTTAATGTTATTGACTATTCCTCTCCATCAACAATATTTCATAACTGTCACCTTTTATGAGTTGTTGGTTCTTTACCAACAGCCCTTAGATGAACTCCAGTCTTTGCCATTCTTATAAGTTTTGCCAGGATCCGACAAACTTCTATATCATTGGTAATTTTAGCATGAGAAAAATGATGCATTGGAAAGATGAATGTAAATTGGTAAAAAATTAATAAGACAAAAAATTAGTGTGATAATTACTAAGTTCCTAGTCTCTGAACTCAAGATAGAAAAGACTGTATATTCCTACCTCATAGTTCAAATAATGAACAGGAACAGTCAATAATGATCTGAAACTATTGACTGCAGGAAGAATGGTGTTCAGAATGAGAGGTGGAACTCCATTAGCATTATCCTTC
This sequence comes from Arvicola amphibius, assembly GCF_903992535.2. Lineage (NCBI taxonomy): Eukaryota > Metazoa > Chordata > Mammalia > Rodentia > Cricetidae > Arvicola > Arvicola amphibius. The sequence continues at coordinate 131,165,384 of NC_052065.1, read as the reverse complement.
TTTCCACTGCAATTTTCTATGAGTCAGAGGCACTGAAAGCATAGCCTGCCTACATAAGTCTCCAAGATTCCCTATGTGAAGGAGTTCTTGATAAAATCTTGAACTCCTCCACAGGGCAGGGAAATGACTATGCAATTATCACAGAGTCACTACACTCAGTGAGGTCAAGAAAAAAAAAAACAATCACATCAAATGCCAAATGATGTGAAGTATTGGACAGCGTTCCATATTTCAAAAACTATATTTACCACAATTTGTGTTTTCTATTTTTCTACCCAACTAACTTACAGATGTTCCTTTTATATTAGTTTCTTGTTGCCCCAGCTTTTAGTATTTGTAATAATAATTGTTTAATTGGCACTGACTTAATGTCACTTTGTACCTTGGACAGCTTTTTTGGAAGAAAACAGTTATACTGAAAGGAACTGTATTCCAAATGATGGGAAGCTGGCAGATAGTGAGAGAGTAGGAAAGAAACATATTTTTATTGATTAGTGAACAAATAACCAGAGGACACATCAGGACCATGCTTTTTTGTAAAAATATATGCATTCAATTTCATAGGCGGAGAAAGGTGAAAGCTGAAACTTCCCTGTGCTCTGGACCAAAGCAAGGGAACTAGATATGAAGTACCAGCCTCTTCTAAAGTACCAATTCTTCTGCAATTACTTCAAAGACCTTTGGAGAAAATCCCAAGGAGCACATTGTCTAAACTAGCAAAATATTAAAAAGGATAATGCTAACTATTAAATTGTGATCATTTTACTCAATTGTATGGCCTAATAATAACTAAAATCTTCTTTCTGTCTCTTTTATTACACTCTTATTTTAAAATTGAATTCTTTTCTTTTTACAATGAAAATCATAATTATACTGGCACAAATATAACATTCAGATAATGAACATGACTTACTATCCATTTATGAGCCCCAAACTTAATTTATCAAAGTATCAAGTCATTAAAACATGACTTGCTTAAAAATTATCAATTATAAATGAGGGAACAATTTTCCCAGACAGAGATAGCACCATGGAATCCAGTAAGTCATCTTTATGTCAATCATATATTTAGAAGTGATATTAGGAAATTTGCAATAATATGTGAAATTTATTAAATTATGAATGTTAAGTCTGTCTTTCTAAGTGTTTTCAGCATCATAATTCTTAGGAAAATCCTCAATCATCCAGATCAAGCTATTGAACGAATGTATCCCATGATGCTTTTCAGAAATAAAATAAATAGCTACCACGAGAGTTCCATTGGATTTTAAAGCCATCAGAACCTATTTCAAATCTGTAGCAACCTGGGTCAACACTATGTCTTCTTCATGTCCATATCTCAAGGGCCCAGCAAGGTGCATGGCATGTGAACAGCTGTGACATAATATTAAACTTTTACAGTTTTACTTTCCAACATCCCTAAGATGACTACATTTGAAGTGGAGAATTCATCTTACAAAAAAATACCCTGCCAAGTTAGTAGAATATTATTATAGAGAACAAAAACATAGCTAATTTCCAGTAATTTATGGAATATCAATGAAGGAATATTGTCTCTCTATTGTTTTTGTCTAATTGAAGCATATGTTACCACATGCCACAATCATCTGGTCCAGTCAATTAAATATACTGGAAGCTATATGGTCACATACACAGACTATATCATAAAACTTAAGCTGCAATGTGCCTTAAAAGTCCAATCTTTACTTCATATATTTAAGAGAATGTATCAGCTTCTCTAAGAACATTTTATTTCATAGAGTCATCAAGATATATTTATATTAAACTGCAACAGAGATTGACTTAAAAGCACAATGATTGTTCTTCATCATACTTTTGTCAGCAGAGATGTACAGTTGAGAGAGAGAGAAAGAGAGAGAGACAGAAAGAAAGAGAGATAGACAAACATAAATATAGACAAAGAGAGGGAAGGAAGGAGGGAGAAAATAAGAGAGGGAGGGAGATTTTTTAATATTTTAACTAGCTGAAAGGAACAGTTCAACACGGATAAAGTTTTTAAATTTCAACCTTATGTCACACAATCCAAAGAGTGCAACATTAAATAGTTGTAGCTCATTGTAATTCTAATAAGGGTTCTATGTTTTTAAAAAGCCTGTTAGACATTTTCATGTATATTTAGCAATATATGTGTATATATATATATATATATATATATATATATATATATATATAATAAAAATTAATAACAAAAGAGGCCATGATCTGTAAGGAAAATCAGGAGGGGTATATGGGATGGTTTGGACTAAGGAAAGGGAAGGGGAAATATTGAAGTTATATTATAATCTTTAAAAAGTTGAAAATGAAAGTTAACATCAATCATTACTTGATTGGCATGAATATATCCATCACTTAGTGAAGATCTGTACTGTAAGCAATTCCTGAACAATTTACTCTTCAGGGCAAATAGGTTTCAGGGATAACTTTGACTCCTGTCCTTTTACAGCATTTCATCCTCAGCTCAAAGTCATCCAAATTCATGCACAAAGATTGAGATTTTCAGGAGAACAATACACAAAATGTATTCTTTCAAGAAAACTCTCTCCTCTCTGCTGGGAAAAGATGAACAATGAGGTTACTGCTATAGAGGGTGAGCCATCACCTGCCTTCCAGTCAGGACTCAAACCTTGATGCCCTTAGGTATGAAAACCTGTAAGTTACAGTGAGCCTTAAAGATGGGCAGGATGAGAAATTTAAATATTACCCAGGGGGTGGAGTGACATGAATGTCTGCTCTTAATACAGGTTCACAGTGGAAAATGCTGAATTATAATCCTATTAAAGAATACAAAAATAGTTTGGGTTCTTTCCATAATAATATTAAACTGTACATTTGGTATAATATGGGGATTAGGAAACAGGGTTTTAGAGCTATCTACCAGGGTTCATATCCCTGTTCTAAATGTAAAAGCTGAAACTGTTCTACTTTACGTTACTTCTATTTCTACACTGAAAAAATGAAGTATTTACTAAAGAATATTTACCACCTTACAAGAAAAGCAAACTGATTTAACATGTATAAATACCTGGAACTGTATCCAACATAGAATAAATACATATGGTTTGCTACTATCATCTCCAATGTTATTTGATCCTGCTCATTGACCTTCCCAGCCATGTATTGTTCCTAATGGCCCTTTCTGTTCAAAGGATGACCACCATTTCTTCATGAACTGCATATGTATTTTCTATAGCACTCACTGTCCTCTAGTGTGTTGTATACACTGATATCTGGGAATCCAGAGTTACAAAAATAATTCCTATAAGATTCTTGTGCTTAAGAAGTATCCCTTAATGTTATCTTTTGTCATTATCCTATCCTTGCCTAGACAAGTATCCCAAACTGTAAATTTTAATGTGTGTGGGTACATGCAGATATCTTATGATTTAGTACCATTAATTTCCCATCAGTGTTGTTTCCTGGCTTTCCTTCAACTCCACTTCACTACAGTCAACAAATATCTAATCAGAAAATGTGTAACATCAGTACCTTCCTACAGGGTTTTAGCTTTGGAGATACACAAAATAAAACAAATTCCTGTCCATGGACCTTATATTTTAATAGAGGAAGAAAGATGATTTTTTCTAATATTCGAAAGAAAGCTACTCTAGTGGAAACAGACCATTAAAAGAGGCTGGTGAATTTGGTTATAATATAAACAGGGTGAAGAGGATGGTTCTCACAGTGACAGTGTGATGTGAGTGAAGAGATAACTGTGTGTAGCACTAATGACTAGGTGAAAAGGGTAAGGGACTTAGATGAAAAGAACAGCCAATGCCAAGGCCATGAAGAACAGGATGGTACATTCCAGAAACAGACAGTGTTTGAGTAGGAAGAGTTGGTAGGGGTGGGCAAGCAGTGACATAAATGTCTTTAGACATATTGGTTAGCTGGGGTATGTTGCTCTGGAGATTTTTATTCTAAGGGGGGTAAGGGTTCTAAGCAGAGAGGGATTAGACTTAGAATCACATATTTTCCAGTTTTAATTGCTATGAATTGTGTAGAATAATGTGTTTTTCTTAGTCATTTATAGACATGTTTACAACCTACTTTCTTGCAATCCAACCTTCCCCTGTACACTCTTGTATCCTCCTCTGTTCTATCTAATTATGTCCCCTTTGCGTTCTCTAGTAGTCCTTGTCCTAAATTACTGATCCACATTGTATCAAGAACTCTATGGAAATACAAAATGAGAGAAAATAGGAGCTATAAAATCATAAAAGAACAAAATATGAAAGCAAATATATAGTAATATATGTGAGAGCTTATTGTGGCAGAATTGGCCAGGCTAGTAGAAGCAGAACGTTGGTTGACAGACTAGGAAGTATATTTAAAAAAAACAGCCAAACAGGTGTTGCTAATAGTCTGGGCATGGTGTAAGAGGAGAGATATCAGAGGTGATATCAGAATGCTCAGAATAGATGAGATCTGAGTGAAGAGGTGGAGCATGTAACTACATGAGAAGTGAGAATGACCCAATGGAATTTGAGTAGGGAAGATTAGGTTTTCCATTTGGAATGTACTGCACTAGAAAGGCTTGTCACCACCCCAGCAAATGCACTAGGTACTAGGAAAGACAGATAAGTCTAGAGTTGAAGAATCTACATTGAAAATGTACATGCTTTAAGGGCATAGTTAAAACTATGACAGCATAAGGGACTAAATGTAGACAGACTTTCAGTTTTGATTGTTCTTCAGGTACTATGATGGAAAGAAAACAGTTTCAACCTATAGATTTAGCAATGTGGTGCAAGTACAATGGGAAAATATGCTAGACTTTATTTTGTGACAAAGAGCAAGTGCTTTCAAATCTGTAACATGAAGGGGCCTGCTTTGTTGGGGTTTCTATTCTGCCAGGTTCCCGCAGCCCTTCAGCCTTTCAGCCCCAAGAAATACACAGAGAGTCTGAATTAGATATAAACTGATTGGCCCATTATCTCAGGCTTTTTATTAGCTCTTGTAGCTTGTATTAACCCATTATTCTTACCTATTTTAGCCACATGGCTCGGTACCTTTCTCAGCCATGTAGATTACATGCTGCTTCTTCGGTGGTCTGGGCAGGAGTGGGAGGAATGGGCTTCCACCTTTACAGCATTCTCCTGTTCTCATTGCCCCACCTCTACTTCCTGTCTGGTTGACCCGCCTATACTTCCTGCCTGGCCAATCAGCATTTTATTAAAATACGTGATTGACAGAATACAGATCTTGTTTAGACAAAAGGGGGAGATGATGGGAAAGCTCAACCAATCACATCTGGTTAGGGTGTGGCTGCCTGGAGCCCAGGTAGAAAACCCAGGAGACGTAGGTTCATGCTCTCTCTTTGAGGTGGCCACTGGACCTATAGGATTTCAGAACTCCCATTCTCGTAGTATAAGTTTTTCTCCTCTTTAACCATTAAAGTATTCCTGTTACTCTTGAGCTACCCTGGTTACTTATTATACTGACCTAATTCATTACACAAATCTGAGTCTCAGTTTCTTTACCCATAAGTATGGGCATAGTCAACCCTGGCAGCATACTTTGCATGACTGTGAGACTACACATGAAAAAAGTCTTATAAACTGAACATCTCAATATGGACATACAGAATACCATGCTTCCAAGATGAATAAGCTACAGAGCACACACCTTACCTTGACTAACCAGATTCGACCTTTGTTCTACATAAGCTGGAATCCCTTTGCCAAAGACTGGTCCCTCAGATTTCTGCAAATTTAGACCTGTGCTTTAGCCAAAGTAGGCACAGTGCTGTCAGGGGTGTCATGGGATCCTTGGCAGTAGGACCACGATCTATCCCTGGTGCATAGGGTAGCTTGGTGGAGCCTATTCCCTATGGTGGGATGCTGTGTTCAGTCTTAATGCAGGGGGAGGGGCCTAGTCCTGCCCCAACTTATTGTGCCAAACTTTGTTATTTCCCATGAGAGCCCTTACCCCTGGGGAGGAATGGATAGAAGTGGGATATAGGGAAGAAGAGGTGGGTCGGGAGGAAGGGTTGAAGGAAGAACTGTAGCTGGAATATAAAATAAAGAAGAAAAAACAAGTGAAGGACGTTACCAGTGCCTGGTCTTTACCTGTCTGTCATCTGTAGATAGCATTCAAGATAACACAGGTAGAAAGCAGACTCACCAACAAACCAGATGGAGAAAGTGCTATTTTCTCCATTTAAAATGTACATTCTGTGACTTGGAGACATAAGATGACGTACCTGTGGTCACAAGTGACAGAGCTGTAAGGTTTGCTTGCCATTTTATAAAGCCTTTGCAGATTTTTCTCTCAGGAGACAACATATGACCTTTATTTGTGACAATAGCTAGTTCTATATCTCTGAGCATTTGCCAGAAAATATGTGTGAATCTGCAGGCTGCTTATTTCCAGGCAATAAATAGAAAGGACTTTCAGTCTTAGAAAAAATATTAAAATTACACATTGGCATTTCATCCTTTTCTTTTGGGTATTGAATGAGTAACAGACTAGGGAGGAGAAGGGATAGCATGGTTATGTGACCCACAGAATGAAACTTCAAAGATGGGTCTGTTGCCTATCACTCAAACAAAGACCAACAGAAATAACTGTCTTTTTGACTAATATGTCACAGTGAGATTTCAAATTTAAACACAGTCCAGGAAGTTGTTTTTGAAGCAACAGAAATCTGTGCATAATAGCCAGCAGCCATTCCTGTGTATGTACATGTATATACACATGTATTCCAGTATATACCCATGCTTAAAAGATCATAGGGGGAGGGAGAGTATAATAAAATTGGTTTATTAGATTATTTTACCTTAACTATTTCTTCCATGTTTTTAGCTCAGATTTTCCAACTTGATTCAAACTCTTTAAATATACCAACAGCTTTTCTTTTTTAACTATTCATTTGAGCCATTAAGGGACAGGGGATGCACAGTAAGATCCTCAGTTATCCATAGCATGATCTGTAAGCACATAAACCATGATGAATACTAGCCTTCCATTGGTCCCCAATACCATTTCAGTGACTCATCCTAAAGATCCAAGTTCTTAAGAACACATTCAGCATAAAGGATTCAGTAGTATTTATAGAGAAACTGAACCCGGTAATCCTTGCAAAATTAGATAGCATGATTGAGTGAGAGGGAAAGAAACACAAAAATTAGTTTGTCTCAAAAAAACTTGGAAAAGCTGATCAGGTGAACACAGGCTTCTTTTCTCATTTCCATAGAATTTCTTATAAAGCAAGACTGAAAATTTTAAGCCAAGGGTTGATGGAGGAGAATTATCTGTCTATGTTTCTTTCATTGGTTAATTAATAAAGAAAACTGCCTTGGCCCTTTAAGAGAACAGAAAATTAGGTAGGCGGAGTAGACAGAACAGAATTCTGGGTAGCAGGAGTGGGGAGATGCTTCAGGCAGTCGCCATAGTGAGTCGCCATGATTCTCCTCTCTGAGATGGACACAGGTTAAGATCTCTCCTGGTAAGCCACACCTCGTGGTGCTACCCAGATTACTAAATATGGGTTAAAGCAAGATATGAGAATTAGCCAATAAGAGGCTGAAACTATGGGCCAGGCAGTGTTTTAAAAGAATACAGTTTCCGTGTAATTATTTCGGGTGTAAAGCTAGCCGGCGACTGGGCGGCGGGAACGCAGCCCGCCGCTTCCTACTATAAAGCTAGCCGGTTGCTGGGAACTGGGCGGCGGGAACGCAACCCGCCGCTTCACACTACAAAGGGTCAGCACTAAAACACAAAAGTTTCTAATAATGCCCCCAGAATGTGTATAGCCATGTGGGCATATGTGTGCTTGCATATGTATGTACATGAATGTGTGAGTGTTGCTAGGAAAATAACCAAAGGTCTTATGCATGCAAAGCAAGTGTTGTACCATTGAGCTCTCTATCCACCTATTTCTTTTGAAGTAGGTTCACTATGTTGTCCAGGCTTGCCTTGAAATCTTGGTCTCAAGCAAACATCTTATATCAATTTCTCACATAACAAGGATGAAACAAAGAAAATTAACACAGGTTAAAGTAAGTTTAAAATTTCTTTGATTATATTTGTGATTATGGAAAAAGTTTTATTGTGAAATGAAATCCAGTCCTGCTCTACCTATGCCATAAAATGTTGTAAGGCAAAGACTTCCAGTTTCCTAACTGTTGTCTCTCTTCCATTCCTATGAGTCATTTCCTTCATTTTATTTGCCACATGACCAGCAGGCTTAACCTTCTCTGAAAATGCCATTGCGCTTCTTAATAGAACTGTAGTGAGTATCTGATGAGCTCACAGAAGTTTGAAGTCACTATGTGTGTTCACACTGAGTCTTCCGCTAGTGGCAGCTGATATTAATTCATATTGCTGAGTATTTGCATAGAGTTTCACCCAGTAATCATTATCAAGGAACAAAGAATACTACTGCCCTAAAATATTGTCAGTCTTTTCCAGCCTACTAATTGCAATTTTGTCCTATTCTTGCCTGGTTTAAACTACTTGCTTGCCCAAACATCTCATCTCAAAATACTGTGCTGGCTCCCATATCATAAGAAGAAAGTCACCCATTTTTCCTGAGCTCTGCAAAGCTTTGCTCAGCCCATCTCCTTTATGAATTGTCATCTTCAGCTGTACTGCTCTCACTCTCTTTCACAGTCTCCTCCTGGCTGATTTGCAAAATCCCATCATCAGGTCCTTTGCACTTACTTGCCCTTCCACTGGGAACAATCAAATGAGCAAATATTTATTAGATTTTCCTACTTTTCTGAGGGATCTGTCTTAAAATACCTACATGGTGGGCAAGCCTTCCATTGCCACTCTGAAGAGTGTGCTCTCTACTTGAAGGCCTACCTGTCCTTTTGTCTGTAAGTTATTTTACCTTATGAAGAACTTCCTACATAGTTCTCTTGCATTCCCTCAAATGAGAATAAGAACTACTATCCAAGAGCATGGAGTAGTATCTGATCTGTACCAGGGATGTAGCATCCTTGTGTTTTATGAATGGTTTAAAAACCCAAAGCAATGATCCATGGTAATGTTCAGAAAAGTTAAATCGTCATAATTTATAACACTAAAGTGGTATCTTAGAAATGAATTTGATAGGTACTGAAAATATTTAACTGACCTCGAACTCGTGATCCTCCTGCCTCTGCCTCCTTCTGCAAATCCTTCCAGTGTAAACAAAGGACATTGAATCTATAATTCATGATCCTAGAGAAGCTAGGTAATAAGGTGAACCCAAAGAAAAACATATATAGACCCACCTGGTAATGGGAAACAGAAAAGATCGCTTGACAAAATTGGGAACATTAGGGTGGGGGGGAGAAGGAGGGCAGAAAGGGAAGGTTGATGAGAACTTAAGGGAATGGGATAGTCAAGATGGAGGAAGGACAGAGATGAGCAAGGAAAGAGATATCTTGATTGAGGGAGCCATTATAGGGTTAGCAGAAAACAGGCTCTAGAGAAAATCCCAGGAACCCAGAAGGATGACCCTGCCTAAGACCCTAAGCAATAGAGAAGAAGGGCCCTGTAATAAGACTGATGATTATCTGAAATATCACCATAGAACCTTCATTCAGAAACTGATGGAAACAGAGGCAGAGACCCATATCAAAACACTGGATTGAGCTCCCAAAATTCAGTTGAAGAGTGGAAGGAATGAAAATATGAGCAAATAGGTCAAGACCATGATGGGTTCACCCACTGAAACAGTCCATCCGAGCTAATAGGGACTCACCAACTCCAGCTGGACTGGAAAGGAGCAAGCATAAGACCAAACTAGTCCCTCTGAATGTGGTTAACAGTTTCATGGCTGGGGCAGACTTAGGTAACACTGGCAGTGGCACCAGGATTTATCCCTACTGCATGTACTGTTTTGTTTTTTTTTTTTTTTTTTTTTTTTTTCGGATCCTATTCTCTTTGGATGTATACCTTACTCAACCTAGATATAGTGAGGAGAGCCTTGGACCTTCCACAAAGAAACATGCCTTACCCTCTCTGAGGATTGAACGAGGGTATTGTGGGAGGGTGTGTGGGGGGAATGGTAGAAAGGGAGAGTGGGAAGTTGGATTGGTATTTTTTAAAATCTAATAAATTAAAAAAAGAAAGAAAATATTTACCTGTGAAAGCAAGAATTACATGACTAGTGTTTATATTATTTTTTTTTGTCCCAATCAAGTGATAATGTCTGAAAAGAAAGACAAGTCACAAGAGAAGCTGGCTCTCTGCAACCCATACACAGACATGGAAACCCTGATAGCCACTGCTCTTAAGTTGATGAACAACAGGCTGTGAAAATAAGCCACGAGTTCTGAAAATTGTCCACAGTCTTTGTCCTAGATCTCTGATAGACAACATTAGGGCCATGTTCCTCAGAAGGAAGCCCAGTGGCCAGCATCCTCCTTTGAAAAACACATTCTTCTGCCTCTTCTCAGATTTTCCAGTTTGGGGGGCTAAAATTTAGTGGGTTACCCAAGTTACCCTTGTGCATCTAGGAAGTAGAATGTTGGAATAGGATTGAAGCACAATATCTTAGAACTCTCATAGACAGATCCTATTTCCTCCTCTTCTAACATGCTGTCTGTTAGAATTCGGACAACTTAAGTATGCTTTTCCAGGCTCAACATCATGACATGTCAAATGAGTACAATTACAACACCAAGTAACAGAAAATGACAATAGAGCAACAAAAACAATAATGGAGAATATTTCCTGTGGCTATGGAAAGCAATGGCCTATGCTTCATTTTATTGAACCCCAACATAAACCTAGAGAGGTCTTTGCAACCATTATGCATATTTTATAGCTAGAGAAAGTAAACTTCAAATAGATGGAGAGACTCAAACAAGGTCAGTCAGCTATAAATGAATGAACCAAAATTTCTTGAACTAAGAAAAGGAAGCAAGTGCTAACCTTGTGTCTGATAGAAAGGGTGAAATAATCAGGGAGTCTATAAGGTCTTTTACTCCTATTCATGCTACTTATAGAATATCTTCTTTGCTCACTATTTCCTTTCCATCTTATTAACAGCTCTTCATCTCCCTTCCTATCCTAGAGTAAACCACTGATTCACAATCAGACTGCTGCAAGGGTGGCCTTCTCTGAAGAGCAACTTGCTTGCTGCTCTTCTGAGTGTACATTTTCCATTTTGAGCATGGGCTTCTCTTCCATTGTTTTTCTCTATTTTGAGATTATGAAACCATCAAACTCAGCTATCTCTCACTTTTTTTCAGTGTAAATGTGAACACATCCTGGCATGAATACAATCAGGAGGTCATATCACTGCAAACCTTCCACTGCATACCGTAATTACATGACATCATTTTACCTTGTCCGTGAGTATGTTCCTGTGCAAGTGTGTGCTTATATGAATATTTTGTGAGCACATACCTGAGTATGTGGATTTTAAATAAACATGACAGCGAGTGAAAATTCTCTACAAAGAAAATGAATTAGATAGTAACTGCACACTTTATAGAAGTGCTCTGCATTTGTGCAAACCACTTCATACATTCACTCTTAAGTCAGCTAACTGAGGTTATATGTATGACTGATTCACTCTACTTGTGACATGAGACTAATAAAGCATGTGATTCATAGAATAAAACTATGTATGAGCATGCAAAATATCTATATACACAGAGATAAATAAATAGCTGAATTTAAGCAATGGTCAGCAAACTTTCTTTGTAAAGGGATGAATAGTAAGCATATTCAGTTTTGCAGGTTACATGATTTTTGTGTTCAGATAAAAAGTAAACAAATAGGTATAATTGTTTTCCAACAAAATTTTATTTACAATAGCAGAGGAGTGTTGGCTCAATTTATCTGGTGGGTCCTAAATTACTAACCAATTATGAGGATTAAAGAATGTATATTCAATGGAATTGTATAAACACCCACTAAACAAAAAAATTCTTGTATCAAGATGAAAAGCTATTCAAGACATACCAAAAGAAGTGAAGAAAGCCAGTGCAAAGTTCTCCGAATAGATATAAACAGACTATATATGTGTATATATAAGAAAGAAGTCTACAGGAAACCAGCACTAAACGTTTGAGAGAAATAACTACTTCCAAAAGCATGGGGGGTGGGGTACAAGGGACAGTCATAGTCTATATTGTGTTCCCATAGCTCTGATAAGTTTTTAAAAGAACGAGCACGTGTGTTCAATTGACAAAGCATTGTAGCTATTTAAAACAGTATGTCTGTGCTTTAAAAGCTCCAAGGATTTATAAAAGTGCTTTTATTATTAAAGTCTTAATGAAACTAATGTCCTGCAGATGTCAACTATTCCATCTCTCCTCTCTTGATGCTAAGTTTTATGATAACAAGGGCTGCATGCCCATTCTTTCCATCCATGTATTATTAGCATTCATGCACAGATGCACATATAATACACAGATAAACATACAGACAGATACACACAGAGAGGGAGGGAGAAGGAGAGAGAGAGAGAGAGAGAGAGAGAGAGAGAGAGAGAGAGAGAGAGAGAACAAAAAGTAGATGGCCTAGAAATATATATACACTGTGACCTTATTTCCTGGTGCATAAAGAATCTCTAGATTGGCATTGAACCATAGAGTTTGTTTTTAGAAACTGCAAGAGGTCATAGTTTCATACACAAAGGCCAAGTAATAAACTCCACACCACTGTGTGTTTATTAGAAATGTCAGATTGTGTTACAAAGGTGTTTTCTGTTGCCCAAGTTACATCTATATCACATTGTATTTAAAAACAACCTTTCAGAAAGTTGACATCAGAATATACAAAGAACAAATATCTGTATTGCTTGATGGGAGGAACACAGAAGACAGAGAAATGTGTTTATTTCTAAACCAAGGTCAATAGGACTTGTTCACTTTCACCAACCCAACTGGCAGACTAGATGCTTCCCTAAGCCCTTTAGTGACTCATTTGTAAAGCTAACTCACAATGTAGAGTCCTGTTCCTTCAGAGTTAACTTTTCATTTCTATATTATTTCTTTATTCTGTACTTTTCGTCAGTTGAGACAACATACTTAGCACAGTACATTCGCCATGCTTACTTCTAAATATACACTGGAAAATTTCTGTGCATAAGACATATTGAATTCAGTAGAAAGAGCACTAAGCTTGGTAGTCAAAAGACCTAGTTTATTCTTGTGTGTTATAGGGATATGTGACCTTAAAAATATGGCATAGAGTCTCATGTCCTAAGTTTACCAACAAATAAAAAGATATTCTTTACACCATAGGTTGCTATTTGGACTGAACATTCTTCCTGGCACAGTGTAAGGTATCAGAAGGATGGTGGCCAAATTGATCCCACAAGCTGTCTTCTAACCTTCACACATTGGCTGTGCACTTATATGTTTATACAGAAGCACATGCACATTTGTGTACACAAACAAACACAAATATACACATACATAAATGAATAAAATTATGTTTGTGTACATACAGAAACACAAACAAACATACAAAACCAAATAAAATGAAATTGTTAAATTACTGGCTCTTCCTCTGGTTCATAAAGACTTTTAGTAATTACTGTCTTATTTACCTTCACATAACGTAGAAGTGGACCTGTGATCATAATACATTGCTTCATAAAAAGGAGGATAATGGACACTGAGCCTAGGTCAAATAGAAAATGTACAAGTTGGGAGTCATAAATCTAAACTTTGTCTTCATTTCTTCTATGTTCTTTGGATTCAACTCATAGATATTCCTGTATATCTATCCTTTACTATGGATAATGAATCAAAAACAGACTTGGACATGAAGGAAACTAGAAATAATGTAATATTGCCAACTTGGATAATTGGTACCAAACAGGACAGTAATATGAGTAGATGTTTTTACGCTTCCATGGCGCTAGATTAGTACAGCTCTTAGTCATCAGAGAAATTTGTGGGGTGTGTATATATGTGTGTGTGTGTGTGTGTGTGTGTGTGTGTGTGTGTGTGCGTGCGCGCGCAGTGTATGGTGATCAACACTGAAACTAACAACTGGTTAAAGTACAGAGAGTGTCTGTGGATAATTTATTCATAAATATGACATCTATATCATCCTTCTCTTGCAAGGTTTAGAGTCTGTTGTGGAAGACAGTGTGGAAAGACTGTAAGAATCAGAGGTCAGGGAAGAAGCTGTACCATCTAGACGTGCTATAACTACTGTACTCGTGAAGGCATATCATGTATTGTTGCTGACCTGCATATCATATAGTCATAAAACACTGTCTCTTAAGGGTGAAAAGACTTACAAATACCTACTGATACTGGAAGAGCTATTAAGAGTTGGTATCTAACTGCTGAGGGAAAGAGAGTCAGTTTTCTTAAGAAATGTGATACCTGCAAAGTTGCCCAAGTTTCCGTTGGATGACTACACATACCCATGAGTATATGGACAGTAAAAATTGGACTTGGTGGGCTATTTAAACAAAAGAGGGCAAGAAGTAGGAGAGGGAGGTGAGTTTGGAGCTGGGAGGGGACAGTGAAAGTGGGAGGTGAATATTATCAAAATACATTCTATGTGTGTATAAAATTCTCATGTAGAAATATTATTTTAAAATAAAATGATTCCTGTTTTTAGCATTCCTTAGTCTCCTGTAGTTCTTTGTGTAGGGTTAGGGTCTCCTGGGCTTTCCCCAATCCATGTTAGTATGTCTATATCCCTGAGGAAGAGTAAATCAATTGCTTATCCAATACCAAATGAGAAAATGAGGCCATGAATTTAAAAGAGAGCAAGGGAGTATCCATGGTAGAGCTTGGAAGGAAGAAAGGGAAAATAGAAATGATATACTGGAATCTCAAAAAATGAAAGAAATTTAAGAAAATAATTACATAGGGAGTCATGAACAGGAGCAGTTCTAGCCTCATAGGCCCTGCCCAGATAGGAAAGTAGTTTCTCCTAAGAAAACAAAATGTTTAATTTAAAATTTTGTTCAGAAGTATCTCCATAGGAGAGGAAAAAACATTAAAAATGACAACTTATATTCTGAAAATAATCCTTCTCCCCTACATAAAGTCTGTACTCTGTTTCATTCACTCCAATTTCCAAAAGAAAGATAATTACCCTGGTGGGTTTCTAACAAATGCCCTACATGCACAAGAAGATCCTAGGGCAAAGGACGACTAAGTGACAAGAGACAGATGGCCTGGGGGGGGTGATCCAAAAATAAACAGGCTCGTGTTATAGTGGAGTGAAAGGGCACTGTGAGTCAGGAGACCTCAGTTTTGTGGTGACTCTGCTAAGCAACTCATTTACCAGTGGGCATGAGTCATTCCTCTCCTCTGGGCTCCAGTAGCTTTGTCTGTCCAATGCAACTCCAATTAGTAATTAAGGGCTTTTTCAGCAAACTATGATACTCAAGAACACCTTAAATATACTACTTAAACATGGACATTTTATTAAAAGCATTGTTGCTAAATTGCAACTTGATACTTTTTGTGACTATACAGACATTAAAACCAGAACCACTAGGCAATGGGATATTTTGGCTTATTCTTTTCACAGAATTCTTCACCTGCTAGCTTCCCCTTAAAGCTTCAGATTAAAGGTGTTAGTTTGATTGATCCCTAAGTAATGTCACAACAAATAAATAAAATTTCTTCTTTTCTACTGCCTGTGCAAAAATGCCCAGAAATTAAAATTCAAACTGTGATGTGCTTAAGACCCAATTAAGAATATATTTGTAGCTCTTTCCCATCTTCCTCTCAGAGAGGCAGCTTCGCTTCTGCCTCTCTCCCCACTTCTCTGCTCCCCCTCCCTCTCTCTCTCCCTCTCCCTCTCCCTCTCTCCTTTAATAAGTGTTTAGCTTTATGCCAAAAAAAGAATATATTTGTAGACTATCAGGTAGGGATACAGATCAATGGGAAGAGTGCTTGCCTAACATGTATAAATCCCTGGGTTTTATTTCTAGCAGTATATAAACTAGCTGTAAATGTGCCCTCCTGTAATCTTAGAAGTTTAGAGATGGAGGCAGGAGGATCAAAGATTCAAGGACATACTCAACTGTATAGTAAGTTTACAGTCAAATTGGGCTACAAGAGACCTTATCTCAAAAAAGAAATATGTGTAAGTCCTCACACAGAGATATGAATTTCTCAATCTCTCTCTCTCTCTCTCTCTCTCTCTCTCTCTCTCTCTCTCTCTCTCTCACACACACACACACACACAAATATATACACACAGCCTCAAAAATATGATAAACAATGAGACAACTATGTCAAAAGGTAGGATTTGAAAGTTCTTGCCTATTCTTTCCAAGGAAATTTCATTCCCTTTGTATCCTCCCCAAGAACATTACTCAGATGTACTTTTTGAGGTACACCATGCTAAACAATCATCCTTGGTTCCCACATCATCATAGATACCAGATAAGATTTCCCTAACACAGTATTTCATTTTTGTAATTTAAATAACACTCTTTTCATTTACCTCACACACCAAACAGCCTCCTCTCCCTCCTCTACTCCTGTTCTCTCCCCACTCCCATCTTGATGTGGGATTTCCCTCTGTATGTTGTTAATACCATTGATTAATAAAGAAACTTCCTTGGCCTGTTGATGGGGCAGAACTTAGGTAGGCAGTGAAAACTAAACTGAATGCTGGGAGAAAGGAGGAGGAATTGGAGAGAAGTTATGTTACCCTGCTGGAGCCAGATAGAACTTTAACCGGAATTCCACTGCCATGTGGAGATACATAGATTAATGGAGATGCCTAAATTAAGATGTAAGAGTTAATCTATAAGAATCTAGAACTAATGGGCCAAGCAGTGATTTAAATAATATAGTTTCTATGTGATTATTTTTGAGCTGAATAGCTAGAACAACCAAACAGCCTTCCTTACAACATCAATCCCTCCCTATCCATTCTTCTGTCTTCACTCAGAAAGTAGTTCTTGAGCCTTCTCTTCCCAGTTCCCAGTGCTAGATAGGGGATTGGCTATCTAAAGGCACATTACTTATTTCAGCATCCCTCCTCTCAGCCTCTGAACTTTATGGAACTTGGACTTTGTGACTGATTTCAACAATGATTCTTTAGCTCAAAGGAAAGACTATCCTTTTTCCCCTTTCCTCTCCTTCTGAGTTTTCAGTTTCCTGTTTTCATTTTGTATGCTTCCATAACTGTGGCAATATGAACATTTTAAGGCTGCTGCAGATGACCCATAGGGCTGCATGCTTGCTCAGCATATACCACTAAGCTACATCTCCAGGGCACTGGCCATCTGAAACTTCTAAGATAGGCCTATTTTTCTTCTTATTATGTGTGTCCAATCACTGTCACTATCAACAGCACTGGTGGAATAATCCACATTTTATTGGACATTTCTTATGTTCTGGGTGCTGTGCTAAGCTTTCCCTTTTATTATCTGGCATGTTTTCCCAATTCCTAGGCAACAGACACTGTCTGTTTCCCTGTTCTGTGTATGACACGAGTAATTCAGATTTTACAGTTTGCATAACTTTCTCAAAGTCATATAGGTAAAAAGTGCTGAAGCAAATTTCACATCTGCATCTGTCTAAAGACCAAGCTTCATACTCTTCTCCACTGTATTATATGGCCTCAAGTCCCACCAGATTATACAGCCTAGACAATACTGTTCTCCATATTCTGGTTTGGTTTTATCAGTTGAATAAATGAGTACTCTTAGTCATAGCAGAGAAGTTTTCTGAATGAAATCCAAAATTCTTAGGAGTAATCATAATTCGAACCATATGAGACCTACAAAAAGAAAATTATAAAACATTTTTGAGAAATATATACAGAAATGTTGAATAATTAGGGATTCACATCATGTTCCTGAGTTAGAAGACTGGATGTGCTATGAAAAAAAGATTCTCTGAAAAATTATAATTTTAGTTTAATTCTAACCATAACATTAACTGGTCTCCTTTGGCAACCTGACAAAATAATCCTAAATTTTAGCAGAAAAAAAGTAAGACATGCGCAAAAAACTTTGAAAAGATAAATAATAAGGGAACACATCTTATCAGATACTAAAATTTTTATTTATAATCATTGATTTTAAACATATGTTGTAAATCTATCGTTATTAAAGTACAAAGGTAGAGAAACAAATATTGACACGGATCAACAAAACTATATTTCTCCTGGGAATTTTCCTAGTATCAGGCTTCTCCCTAGCCCTGCAATGGCTCTCTCTATGGAGATGTCTCCTTAATTGTTCTCCCATCCCATTCTTCCCCATCTCGACCATTCTGCTCCCTCATGTTCTCATCCTCCCCTCCCTTTTTCTGCCTGACCCCAGCTAAGATCTCTAGCAATAGTGGAGAGAGTGTCTGAACTGGCCTTCCTCTGTAATCAGATTTGTAACTATCCCAACTGTCATTAGAGAACCTTCATCCAGTACCTGATCGTAGCAGATACAGAGATCTATAGCCAAGCTCTGGGCCAAGCTCCGGAAGTCCAGCTGAACAGTGGGAGAAGTGATTATATGAGCAATGGAGGATCAAGATCATATTAAGGAAACCCACAGAGACACTGACTGAACTTGCTAGAAGCTCAAAGACTTATACTGCACAGCTTGGGATCCCTGCATGGTACAGAACCAGACCTTCTGCATGTGAGTAACAATTTTGTAGCCTGGTCTGTTTGTGGGACCACTGGCTGTGGGACCAGGATCTATGCTGAGTTCATGAGTTGGCTTTTTGAAGCCCATTCCATATGATGGGATGCATTTCTCAGCCTTGATGCATGGGGGAGGCTTGGCACTGCCTCAACTGAGTGCCACTGAATGCCAGGTTTGTTGACTCCCCATGGGAGGCCCTACCTTTTCTAAAAAGTGGATGAGGGTGAATTAGGGGGAGGTGAGGAGCAGGACAAGAAAGAAGGGGAACTGTGTTTGGCACATAAAATAAACAGAAAAATTAAATATAAAAAACAAACAAAATGTATTTATCATCCATGCTCATCTTATTATGTATATGAAGCCACTGTGTGATAAAGGAAGCATTTTAAATCACTGTGAAAGAAACAGAATACTAATAAATTGTATCAGGACATGTAGTTATCTAAAGAATAAGAACTGGAATCTGTTATTGTGCACCATGAAGTAAATTATATATGTATTATTGAGAAAAATGTTTAAGAAATTCGGGCCATAAAACAGGAAGAAAATAGAAGTAGATATTTATCAAACCACTAATGGGAATAGAATTTTTAAGCTTGAGATAATAGAATAAATAATTTAGAACATTAATAAACTCAACTTTATATAGATCAGAACTTGTATAAAACAACCAAACCTTACAGCCATCCCATAATCAAACTTAAAGGGCAGTAGGAATAATAATGAAACTTTCACAACAAATAAGGCAAATGATAGCTTTCTTTAACATATAAGGCATCCATAAGCTATCCATATGGAGGGAAACTGAGATGTTATTTTGGTAAAGGCATTTCTCACCAAATCCTATGAGTAGGTTTCAATTTCCAGGATCCACAGGGCAGAAGGAAAATTTAATTTGGCAAGTTGTCCTCTGACACATCCACTGTTTCACACACACACACACACACACACACACACACACACACACACACACAGAGTAATCACGAAAGCTACAAAAGGAAAAAATACTAATACTTAAATAACTGAGAAACTATGTTTAATGTGCATTCCTGGGCTATGGCCTATAAACTCCTTCTGGACATAGCTAGAAACTAGAAATGAATAGTATAAGCAATGGCTTATTTTTTTTTACATGTCTGGTTTTGAACCAGTACCATATTATTTTATTACTATGGCTCTGTAATATATATTGATTTCTGAAATGCTATGAATAAAGGTGAGAATTATTAAATAGGGAAATATGTGTGAAAACATAAGTGGTCCACTTCTTGGAATGCTTGAAAGCTACAGTGAGATGTACACAAAAGTGAAGCACACTCGGATGCTGTCACTGCCATGATATAAGTCTGAAGGAAGTACAAGTGGGATGTAAGAAAAGTTGTGCTCAATTTTACTAAGATTGGGGCACTCAATTGTCATGATGTAAGCAACAATTGGCACTGTCTTGAAACATACAGAGATATGCCCCAACTGTATGAAAGATGAAATATAATTGTATTTAAGAATGAGTAAGAAAGGTAAGCAGACATGAGTATAACATGCTTATGTGTGGCTATGTATAGGGGTGTGGTGCATTGACTAGGGGAGAGACGTTTAACTAGAACTGTTGTAACTACACTTCTAAGCCACAGCACTTAACGCTTTATATATCATCTCCCAGAAAATGAGACCAAGAATTATAATCAATAATACTCTGAAGGAATACTCATTTTAGAAAGCAAAATGACTTCAGAAAGAAAATACATTGAATAACACCAAGACTGGAGGTCACAAGAACAATAGAAAGCTGTTACAGCAATTTGAGGTAGAAACTGTAAGACTCTCATTTAAAACATTAGCATTGGAATAGAAAGCTGTAATTCTCAAGATGTTTAAGACAGCTCATACAAGAAGAAATCCAAGTGACTCATACTGAAAACACATGAAAGCCTATCATTAATTAAAGGTGCATCTTAAAACTTGAAAATATGTTACTTTTCAAATTATCACAAAACTCAAATATTTTTCCAAGTAATACTATAGAATACTGACCATATCAATCTGGAAGTTCATGTGTACTGGATGGCTTCCATAGCACTGGAAGATGCAGTACAGGTTTCAATATGAAAGAAGTATTCATTAGTCTTACCCAGAAGTGAAGCTGTAAACTATAATGATGATTGTCTTGCAAGAAGTATCCACTGGTGTAAGAGTGACATCATGGATGCTTCTGATGGTATTTAAGCTCCACTCAGTAAGATGAAACCATACATGGGATGATTGTAGGCCCAAGAACCTATTACAAGGTCATAGGATTAAGCAGAGAACCTAATATTATTATTCTGCTAAATGGATATGTTATTAAGCTGACTCCTAATGATTTATGAATATATATATATATATATATATATTCATCTCTCAACCATCATCAGAGAATCTTCTATTTGCAGTAGATGGTAATTAAAACAGACTCACAACTGGTGAAAGTGCAAAGAATAAGAAGGTATTATGGAATTCTCAGACATAAATGAGGCATCTATAACAAACCCCCTTCTCCTAGGGCTCAGAAATCATTGTGAAAGAAGAGTGGAAGGACTTTAAGAGCCAGTGGTGGTGGATGAATACAAGGAAAACATTGTTTTCAGGAAACAGTAAAGAAGTTTCACTTATGAATTCATAGCAATTATTACAGCATGCAGAAAGTTTAAGCCATATTAAATACCAGTATGGAGAGAGGAGTCATATACTTAGCCAAGGAGTTGTGGTAATTGATAGCTTCTGGGAAGAGGAACATCAATTTACTTTAAAGATTTTGCCGCTGCTAGGTCAACCACTCACCAGTGATAGGCCACACAATTAGGAAAATATAAGCAGTGAAATTGGCCTTGGTCAGTGAAAAAAAAGGGACACAAAGTTTGAAAAGTAGGGAAAGGGGATGAATCTGGAAAGAGTTTGGTGGTAGAAATGATCAAAATTAGTAAAAAAAAAATTAAAGAACTAATAGTAAAAATTAAAAAGAAGAAATATATAAATTGTAAGATTGAAACAAATAAAATACAGAATGAGAATGAACCTACCAAGATGCCTAATGGAAAGTATTTCTGAGAAGACATTATAAACAGGTTTTTCAGAAGAACTTGCGTTAGTTATATAAAGATCAGGAGGAAGGACAATCAAGGCAAAGGGAATAGGTAGTGTCAGTGCATAAGAATGAAAAACAAAGGGGATGTTTGATGACTGAAAATCACTTGAGAACAGGTCAGGTGAGTAGTAGGAGAGTTGAACATAAGCTTTATCAACAAATGTCTGTAGAACTTGTCAGGAAATGCAAATTCTATTCTAAATACAATGAGAAGCTGCTAGTAACAGCTATATCAAAGTGCTTTCAAATTCTAAACAATATGGTCAACACATGGCATTGGATGTGCAAATTACTGGGGTCTTTTGCTGCAACTTGGATGCACTTTCACCAATAGCCTTTACTACGTTCACTTGAGGTACTCTAACCCTGTCACACAGTGACCCTTTCACACTTTCAAAACCACCACTGTCTTTGTGACTCTTACACTACCAAGTTTCAGCTGCCACTGCCGGATACAACCTCGGCCACCTCTTAAACAGCTTCTGTGTGCCGACTCTCAGGAAACACTTCCCAGAAGATTTCATCTCAACAATGATGGTCTCTTCTTAATCACTGCTAATCTCTCTCCTCCAGTTGACCAGCATCAATTATCCCAGCAAAGCAAAAGTTTCACTTCAGTAGTTTCTGGTGTCTTGTTAACCACAGCTGAATCTTCAGTCCCAGCTAACCAGAACCACAGGATATTTGATGTAGGTGTGTCTTCTATCTATCTGTTGATTTCATTCATTAATAAAGAAAACCACATGGCTCATTTAATGGGCCAGCCCTTAGGTGGGTGGAATAGACAGAACAGGAAGAAAGAAGTGAGGTAGATGGCTCAGTCAGATGCCACGCCTCTCCTAAGTGTGACAGATTGCAATGCCTTGCCTCTCTGGGGCAGACTGCTGTGCCTCTCCTCTGGGAGAGAGACGTGATGAAGCTCCAGCCCAAGATGGACGTTTGCTAGAATCTTCCTAGTAAGACACCACTTCTTGGTGCTACACAGATTATTAGATATGGGTTAATCAAGATATGAGTAAGAGGCTTAAACTAATGGGCTAGGCAGTGTTTAAATGAATGCAGTTTGTGTGTTGTTATTTCGGGGCATAAGCTAGCCGGTGGCCGAGAGCAGGGCGGGATGAAAAGCAGGCCTGCCTGCAGCTCCTCATTACAGATATTGATTCAAAATAATAAAAGAAAATGGTCTTGATAATGTTACAGCTCTCAAGAAAGCCTTAGGTACTGGGATCCTTGGTCTAACCACAGAAAATATTATAGGTCTGAGGCCTAAGGGGCTTACATCCTCATTCTCTGACAGTATCTTGTTCTGTCTTTTGGGTCTGAGACTCAATGCTTGGAAATGGCATTGTACACTTCTAGTGACCAGATCCTTCAGTCTCTTGTTTTCAACATTTAGCTCTTTTCAACACTATCTTGTTTCTGCCCTGGCTGTTTTATGAAACCCTCTATATACTCTATAATTGTCACTGCTCCATTGCTACTGCTTCTACTGCCACAGTAGCTATTGCCACCTTTGCACTGTTGCCTCCTCTCTGCTGACACTTTTATCTTCTTTTCATGATACTAAATAACTCTTCTCCATTAATAATAAAGTTTAAACATAGGCAAATAAATATTCTCAAGAGAAGCCTTTGGTTGGACCTGACAGTGGCTACAAACTGACTGACTGGAAACATAAAGCAGAAAGCTAGCTTGTATCCCAGAAAGAGGGTGTGACATGGCATTTAAATCAATCTTGAAAGACATTCCAAAAAATAGACTGATGAAACAGTAATTACATAGCTCTCTTTAAACCAAGAGAACCAATTTCTAACAGTCATATTCCTTGTGCTGGGCCATTAAGGAACATGCATGCCCTCGGGCCTGGGTGTAAATAGCTATAGCGTTATTTAGAGTTTATCAAGGTTCTGGTAGTAATAAATATGGCAAAAGCTATGGGAAGCAGTCATGGTTTGGGTTAGTACCTTCTGGAGATATGTTGTATGAGGAGCAGGCTGCGTCCCGCCACTTGGCTAGCTTAACCCCTGAAATAACCACACGGAAATTGTATTAATTAAATACTGCCTGGCCCCTAGTTCTAGCTTCTTATTGGCCAACTCTCACATCTTGATTCAATCAACCCATTTCTAATAATCTGTATGTCACCACGAGGTTGTGGCTTACCAGGAAATATTCAGCATGTCTGACCTGGTGACTTCATGGCAGCTCTCTCCACCTGCCTTCTTTCTCCCGGCATTCTGTTCTGCTTACTTCACCCACCTAAGGGCTGCCCTATCAAAAGGCCAAGGCAGGTTTTTATTTAACCAATGAAATCAACACAAATACAGAAGAAACTCTTACACCAGAGATGATGTTGTACTTAGACATCAAGCAGCTGTCATTGCAGTATAGCTTTCTTGATACATCTATAGAGTATTTAGAGGAGCTAGTTGACATGGAAGTAATCTGGACGGTATCTTTCTAATAGCATTTTACTCAAAGTAGGCAATATAAAGACAGACCTAACAGCTACCAATTAACAAGATCAAATCAAACTGACACTATATATTTTAAAAGGAAAATAAACATTAAAATATCAGCTAACAATAAATACTTGTAATTAATATTGTCAGTGCCTGCAAGATGATAGTAAGTAAAAGAATTTGCTGCCAAGCTTGCTGATTTCAATTTGATTGCCAGGATTCACAAGACAGTAGAAGAGAACAAAATCCCAAAAGTGTTCTCTGACCCCCGTGCATTCACACTGTGGTACATATACATACAGGCACAGGTACACACATGCACACAAAATAAATAGATGTAATTAATACTTACAGCAACAATACTTAATTCCTGATCTAGTGTGCCAGGAAGAGGTAAGACTTTCTAATCACTTGTAGTACTTTTATCTACCTGGAAGTAATCATTTTCATTAGTTTCCTATGAATGATTTCAATTTTTGCTGCAAATCAAAATATGAATTTTAAGTTTTATTTATTATTCTAAAAGCTACAAAACTATTATGTGTTTTTTAAAATTTAGTTCTATATTTTAGAGATTTTTCCATTTAAATAAATGATTGCTTTCATTTTAAATGTTATATAGTATTATATTGTATGATTGTACCATAATTAATTTACCCAGTCAATAGTCAATTGCTTAATGCTTTTACCACATATTTTTTATTTTAACAGATACAGATAATGTGTGGAAAAGATGAGCAATAAACACCACTGTCACAATGAGGCAAGTTGGGGAATTCATACAACCCAAAGTGATAACAACTGAGAAAGAAATTCACAATCTAATATAAGATAGAATTTGATATGAGTAGTAAGGTTAAGGAGGCATGTGAGGCTAACATCATTTTTAATTAGGACTACTATTGGAGAATATAATTTCCTGTAACAGGTGAGACTGGAGGGGTTGGTATAGGAAGAGGATTTCAAAAGCTTCATGTAGATCTTTTGAATTTTGAGATGCCTGTGAAATATTAGTTAAGATATCTAGCCCAAAGCTGGCTTTGTGAATTTGGAAATTCCATACAATATTAGGATTATTATTATTATTATTATTTTGGTTTTTCAAGACAGGGTTTCTCTGTGGTTTTGGAGCCTGTCCTGGAACTAGCTCTTGTAGACCAGGCTGGTCTCGAACTCACAGAGATCCGCCTGCCTCTACCTCCCGAGTGCTGGGATTAAAGGCGTGCGCCACTACTGCCCGGCTATATTAGGATTATTGATAGATGTATAGGTGTCATCCATATCTTAGCACTACTTAAATGTGTGCCAAGGAGGAAAACCACCTAAAATCCAAGACAGAAGATGAATCAGGCATGCATCAGATGTAAAGAATTCTATTATTTAGCAATCATATAAAGGAAGCAATGTTGGTAAAAAAAAAAAAAAGGAAGCTGAAACAAAGCACACAGGAGTGATGACTTGAATGGCAAAGGCCCCCATAGGCTCAAATATTTGAGTACTTACTCCCCAGTTGATAGAGTAGTTTGGGAAGGATTAAGAGGCATATCCTTGTTGAAGAAGGTTTGTCACTGTTAGGGGCTTTAATGTTTCAAAAGCTTGGGCTATTTCTCTCTCTCTCTCTCTCTCTCCTCTCTCTCCTCTCTCTCTCTCTCTCTCTCTCTCTCTCCTATTGCAGATCGAGATGTAAGATCTCTGCTGTCCCTCTTCCATGCCTTTGCTCTACTGTCATGGAATATAACCCTCTGGAATGAAACCATAATCCCATATTAAACACTTCATTTTTTATAAGTTGATATTTTATTACTGCAATAGAAACCTAACCAAGACAATGACCGAGGAAACATAGAAAAGAAATTACTTAGTTTGGCTTATAGTTTCATGATGTCAAAGCAAAGTGATGGAGGCAGAACAGCTGAGAGTTCACATATTTAAATGGCAAGCAAGAGACAAGAGCACAGTGGAGATGATGGGAAGCTTCTGAAGCCTCAACACCCACCTCAGTTACACACCTCCTCCAACAAGACCACATTCCTAGCACTTTTCAAACAGTTCCACCAACTAGCATCAACTATTCAAATACAGAAGCCTATGGGAGCCATTCTATCAAACCACAATATTGCACTGCTAGGTAAATCCTTATAGCCTTGTAGCCATCTCATAAATAAAAGGCATTTAGTCAAGCTATGAAAGTCCCAAAATATTTCCCAGTCTTAACACACTTAAAGTCCAAAGTTACTTCTGTGAGTCAAGAAAATCTCTTAATTGCAAACCCCTGTGAAATGAAAACACAAACTTCATACTTCTAGCACAGTTTGGACAGAATATACATTACTATTCCAAAAGAGAGGAATAGGAGCAGAATGAGGAAATCCTGAGCCAAAGAAAGATCAAAACCAAGTAAAGCAAACTCCAAATCTTGTAGCTTCATGTCTGGTGTCAAAGGACTTACTTAGATGGTACTTGTCTTTCAGCTTTCCTGTCTAAGAGACACTTCTTTTCCTTGGGCTTGTCCCATCCCCTATTTGAAGCTCTACTTGGCAGATATCCAGTGGCTCTGGCAACTTTAACACATTGGGGTCTCCAGTTGCAACTCCACATTTGACTTCACAGCCTCAGAAAATCACTTCTCAGACCTTCTTGTCCTCTCAAGGTCTTTATCCAGGAAATTGCTCTGCCACCTTACATGGTCTCAAACAACTTTCCTTAATCACAGAGGAAGATTCAACAACCACTTTACTAATATATTCTTCATGAGTACAGAGAGAGGAAAAGAGAGAATACTAACATATTCTCTAAAGCCCAAACCATGTGGACTTAACTGAAAATTTAGTACCAACTTGGGATGAATTTTAGATCCTGTGAATCACACTTGCAGCTGTTTGGATTTGTTGTCCCTTTTCTTTGCTCAAGGTTGAAGCTCAGCTGAGTGGGCTCTTATCCTGAGGGAGGCCCTTTCCTTTATTTCAGTGCAGACCAGACCTCTCTATAATCTTATCTTCTCCAACAATCCTTGCCTCCAACATTAAATCTTCTGGTGATCTTGTTATCTTCAAATTATTTTGTATTTCTTTTTGTCCCACATCCACTTTTTCTTTTTTATACATTTATTTATTTTTAAAACAACCTTTTCTCATTTGATATACCAAATCCCAGTTCCCACTCCCTCCATTCCTCCTGCCCCTACCTGACTTCCCCAATCCTATTCCCTATCCACTCCTAAGATAGGGTAAAGGCTTCCCATGGGGAATCAACAAAGTCTAGCCCATAATTTTAAGGCCTCTTTTTCATTGTAGACATGCATCATACTACTTCCTAGTAACCAGTCACACATCATAATTAATATTAGGCTCCTTAAAGTTCCTCCACCAAAGAAGTTAGTCAATTACCTTTTAATTTGGCCCCTAGAAACATTTTCAGGACAGGACAGAAGGTAGCAAGATTATTTGGCAAATACCACAGTAATTACCTCTAGTTTGCTTGCTGTTAAAGTCTGTTTTTCACTCTAAAGTTTCTTGACTGGGACCTCCATGTTCTACATAATGCCTTCCAAGCTCCTACTAGGACAACTCATTGATCTCTTCTTGCAGTGTTCACTATTACTAGTTTTCTAATCTAAAGTACCAAAGTCTTCCACAGTCCTGTAATAAACTACATGGTCAGATCAAGTCACTGCAATATCTCACTTCCTGGTTCCAACTTCTGTAGGGTTTCTAGTGCTGTAATAAAGCAATATGACCAAAGCAACTTATGAAAGAAAGTATTTACTTAGGCTTTTGTGTAGTGGGTGGGAGAGGTAAATCTAGTCAGCAGTCCTTAAACGGTGGCGGCTGCCCAAGCTCACTGGGGCAGGCGAGCGCTGAATCAAACAAAAGCCCAACACCGTGTGGCTGGCATTGGGATCTGGAGCTGAAGGCTCCCAAATGCCCCAGTTGGACACCAAAATGTAGTTGACGTGGTCGGCCGGCAATGGGAAATAACCAAATTAGCCTTATAAGAAATATTTAGCTTTAATAAAAAGGAGAAAATGGGGAGAAACTTACAGAGCTAGAGTTTCAGCGAAGAGCAGGGAACCAAGAGAGCAAATCATCAAAACATGGATCTTTTAAAGGTATTTTGTGCTCCGGAGGGGTCACACCCCTCAGACAAGGGATTGGTCAGCTACCCCATCACTTTTGGTTTCATAAAGGTCCGCAATGCAGAACAACCACATGGTAGCAGGAACAGAAGAGAGCTCATATCTTAAAACCACAAACAGAAGGCAATAGACCGCAATGTGGCTCATGGTATGCTTTTGAAACCATAAAGCCCACTCCTGTGTGCACTCTTATTCTTCCAAAAACAGTTCCACCAACTCAAGACAAGTATTCAAACATATGAAGCTATGGGAGGTCAATATCCTTCAAACTGCTGCATTCATGGCACCATATTACAGCAACAGAGAAAAAAAAAACTAATGCAGGAAATAAATTAGAGGATATCGAGGAGAGCATGATGATGAAAATTCCATATCAAGTAATCATTTCAGGAAAGATGAAGGATGCTGAAACTAATACAGTGAAAAAATAAGAACCAAGAAAAGATAAGTTAAAGTGAAAGTCTGTAAACTGTAAATTTTCCTAAATTTACAAATACAATCACATGATTATATCCTATAATGCATATATTCCATATATAAATAAAATGTATATGTATGCATACATATAAATGCATATATATATATATACACATAGAAAAACACAACACATAGAAAGTAAGTAAAAAGATGTGAAAATAGTACAAGTAACCAATTTCAGAGGTTAAATTATTTCATTTTGTGTACTTTACCAATTTTCTATAACAAATATTTATTTACATTTTCCTTCTCCTTCTCTCTCTTTCTTTCAAAAGGATCCCACACTGTAGCCTATGTGGGCCTGAAATAGACTGTAGCCCATGTTATCGTTAAACATGTGACAGTTCTCCTGCCTCAGTCTTTATAGTCCTAGGAGTAAAAATATGAGCCACTGTGGTGGACTTTAATACTTAGTTTTTAATTTAAAATCTGTCTTAAAGAATTTTTTAGCTGACTATGAGAAAGCGCATACTTGAGCATACAACTGTAATATGACTAAGGATATTTAGGTACCTATGAGCAATCTGAAACAGTTTAAGCACATATGGTAGTTTCTCTGTGAAAAAGTGTAGGAACTGAAGAGAAGAGGTGTAACATGGTATAAAGTATCCAGCCTTTCTGATTGTAAGGTTTCTGGTTATTTAGCCTTTTCTTTTTTCTAATCTTTTAACTTAAGATCCACATTTTCATGCTTTTTCTGAAATTAAGTCAGAGTTTTAGAGTTCTCTCACCTTTGTGACCCTACATAATTCTGAAAAAATCTCAAGATTGCCATCCTGAAGGCAACATGCTTGATTTACTGAACAATTTCAATTCTCTTTTAGTTTCATAGACATCATAATATTCACTTCCTTGACTAATGCAAGAAAACATTCCCCCTAAATACATATGGACCCTGCATCACTAGTTGTTTCTCCAGATGGCGACCACACTGCATTTGGCTATGACCATGTCAAGATCTAACATTTCTATTCAAGCTCCTGTTTTGATTTATTGCACCCAAACAAACAAACAAACAAAATTCCAGAAAACTTGATAACTGTCTACGTTGGCAAGCTAAAATAAATTTCACCCAAAGATCATCTTTGAAAACAACTGCACAAAACAAATAGAGCCACATATCTCACTTCCCTGGCCTTATCCCAAACCCAGCATAAAGAAATAGCACTAATCATATGGTTCCTCATCCATTTCAAATTCTGTCTTCTTCCCACAGCATGAGTCCCTTGAGCATACCATTTGTAGCAGATTCACTTCTGTATCCCTAGCAAAGGGCCTGGCATGGAAGAAGTGTTCAATGCATTTTATATGAATACATAGAGATTCTTAGTTGTCATGTGTATTAGAATATGTAAAGGAAACATTTTTAGGAAAAGTTAAAATGTGTCTATGAATGTATATATACATAAACACAAATATACATGTATATTGAACATTTCTAATCTCCCTAATCTAAAAACACAAATATATAACATTCCAAAGAGTATTAGATTTTGGAATATTTTTGATTTAAGAGTTTGAGATTAGGGATGCATAACTAGTAAAATATATGTGAATATTCAAAAATCTGAAGAACTCCAAAATTGGAAATACTTTAGGTGCCAAAATTTTGGATAAGGAATATTCAACTTGTATATACATATGTTTTAAATATATACTTATATATTTATAAACCACATATTTACAGTTTACCCGAGCTTGCAGGCACTGAAACCTCTTACTTATACGCAAGCCAACCTAGGTGAATTGGAAAATTCAACCAGTATCCCAATGTCTATGTGCAGAAAGAAAATAAATTTTTATTGGGTGGGGATAGAATTTCCCTAATCTCCAAAGGTTATATATGACAGAATAGCATGATAACACATCAGGAGCCAGACTCAGACACAAAGGCAACTGTGGATCTTGAAGAGTCAGACTTGGATGTACCAGGCCCATTGAAAGGCAGGCTAGAAGCCCAGATTGGGACTAGAGTTCCAGATGATGTCAAGCCAAAGAATGGAAACAGCCACCAGTGGATGAAAGAACAGCCTCTCTCTTGATTTCTTTACCTGTGAATTAGATATTATGTGTAGTTTCCAGGGAACTTTGGCCTATTCAGAACAATGACAAATACTATTTATAGAGGCTTCCTCTATGCCAAGAATAGTGACAAGTATTTTGGAATAATTTATCTGCTGAATTTTCACAATTACAAAAAATGTGATCATTGTATACTTCTTTGGACACATGGAGACATGAGGCTCATTTAGGAACTGTAAATTTTTTAGGTGTAAATAACAATGATACAGATACCCCAGAATCCTCATTCTTTACTGCACTGCCTTTCTGATTTTCTGCCATTGCATGAAAAATTTAAAATATCACGGAAGCTTGTGAACTGTGAATTACTTTGAAAAATATGATTGGGGAGAAATTTAAACTGAGTTCAGTTTTGTTTACATGGAGACTTAAGCTGTGATCACCTTTTTCCATGTTCCTAAAACACAGAGCTTACTGTCTTTCTTAAAACTGAGATTGAGTTAAAGTAGCTCATTCACTCTCCTTCTTAACTTCTGAGCTCAACTAAGCTTGTTCCAACAAAAACATCAGTGAAAAATAGTTTGGATTTGCAAACACACACTTGAGAGAATTCAATGAGGATTTAATTAATTATGTAACTTTTCACAACACAATAGTATGTGTTTCTTGGTGTAACACTATTTCAATTCCTTCACACTTACTTTAGATCATCATTCTATTTGATTGTGTATAGTCTCTCATTTTCTAGGCCTATCAAAATTCTTTCCTTAGTTCATTCACAAGAATCCAATATTGCTAGGAGCAAGAACACATGTACTACACTGTGATTATGCAAATAGAATTTATTCATTTCTTTTTTCCTCCTTCTAGACTATCCACTATGCATTTTCACACATAAAATATATACCTCATTGAATTTACACATAACTTTAATTAAATTAGATGATATCTTCAGGGTAGTTCAAAGGCCAGATTTGAACATTAAGTTTTAACTTGTAAATTTTAAATCTTCACCATTTTAACATCATTTTCTAATAACTGCCAGACAGACTGGAACTGAACAGCATCTATAGTTGGTTTAATGAAGTTTAGGGAAATAGGCTCATTAATGCAGCTTTGGAAGCAACTTCCATTTTCTACATCACAAGACATGATTTTTACCGTCTTTTAGCACTTACTAAATACTTTAGATTTCACTAAGGTGCCAAGTCACGTAGTATGTAAAAATCCAAAACTTCTTCCAATTGCTTGTAAAAAGCAATTTCCATCTTATTATTTTTTCAGTGTGGGATTGTAAAGGGCATTTCCCTAAATGTGACTGGGAGCTAGGCATGGTGTTCTTTTCAGTTTTGTGTTTTAAATAAGCAGTAATTAAGAGATGAAAGAAAAGACAGAAAGTTAAATCAGATGCTTCCTATTAGTAGATCACATTCTTTCTGCTTAGAGTAATACTTATGGCACATTTTTGCTACCTAATTGTTTTCTGTATAGCTTGGGGGGAAAGAAGCTGAATTAATGATTAAAAGAATTAAACAGACTTCTTTAAAATGCCAATCCAGACAGCCCATTGTTACTGAGGACAAATAAGAATAGTTTTGTAGTCATATTTTTCACTTATATTGCATTTAAGATTTTTTACAAGCCCTTTACACTACTTTCTCACTTAAAGTGACTAAAAGCAAAATAGCCATTCTCAGGATTTTTCTAGCTCTTGTCTCAAGTTCAACAAAAATATTTTGATAGGAACTAGGCTTATACTTGCACAGTTACTTTCTTTCATTTTTTTCAAATCTTAGCCCTGTTAGATTCCATCATTAACATTTAGTCTTTGTTCATCATAGAATAATACTGCAGTTTCTATAGAGTGAATAAGTATGGGGTGGTGAGTCTATTGGAACTATACAAAATGTGATGTGAGCTGCTCTGTGTCCATAATATTAGTCATTTAGGGGAT
The DNA here is from genome assembly GCF_903992535.2 of Arvicola amphibius. NCBI lineage: Eukaryota > Metazoa > Chordata > Mammalia > Rodentia > Cricetidae > Arvicola > Arvicola amphibius. The sequence goes on along the minus strand of NC_052065.1, from coordinate 131,132,657 downwards.
GAACAGTTGAACAATTTGATTACAATGAGATCCTTTAGTTCTGTAGCTACCAACATGACAGATAAATGCCTTCCGTTACAAAGGAGGAAAGTATGAGTAGCAGCAGATAAGGATAGATGTATGATACAAAGATCAAAATAGATGGGTGTGGATTCTGTCATAATTGTAATGTTTTCCCATGCTCTTTCTCTGTATCCCTGCATGTGGGACTTGGAATGGTCTGTTAGCAATCAGTAATGATGATACTATGTGAAAATGTGGTACATATACACTATGGAAAGCAATTAAGCTATAAAGAAAAATCCAGTCATGAACTCTGTGAGTAAATGGATAGAACTGAAAAAGATCATACAGAGTAAAGTGGTTAAGACCAAGAAAGACAAATATCGCATTCTCTTTTATTAGAACCTCTTATCTCTAAATCTTCATATGTACTTATATATTCTTGAGTAACTGCAGAAACCAGGAAAATAAAAAAGGAACATTGAAGAGATAGGGGGTCTAGGGAAGCAATAGAGAGGTAAATAGCAGGATATAATTATTTGGATCAAGAAAATGTGAAAAGGGGGGCTCCAATTAGGAAAAAGAAATAAATATAAAAGAAGCAGGAGAAGGATAAAATAGCAGTAAGGATATCTGAAAAAGTCATAAGAAATTATATTATTAACTATTTTCCTTGAAAATCTGTAATATACATAAGTCTGTATAAAAATATACATATTTAGTTTCAGTGAAATTTTCTCTTGTGTGCTAACAATAGTGTTTCCAAGAGACAAAGCCTACAAAATAAAAAAATTAACACTACACACAAGAAGCTCTATTTTGAGTTGTTTATCAGGGTTTTCCAAGAGACTCACAAAACATAAAGTCTATTGCAGTTGGCCTTGGTTGACTCCCTACAGGTGGAATATAAGTCCCTATAGACACCATGCACTTCAGAAACAGAGCCAGGGACCTCTAAGAACTGTCCTATCCAGATATGACACCTATGAAGGGCAACAACAAACAGTATTGCAAATAGCCCTAAGGCTATAGAAGTGCCACTAGTACCTTGGAGGTAACCAACAGCTCTCTAATTGGACTTAAGATCCACTCAATAAGATGGATGCCATCTCTGGTAATGGAAAAATAGTAAACTACTCAGTAATAGTGAAATAATGGTTGCTGAAGGATAATCTACAACTATTCATTTAATAAATCAGTATAATCCCTGACAACATTCTAAATATTTGTCCTCATACACACAAATGACTGTAATCCTCATGCCCCATCAGGGAAATTTCTCTTTGCAAAAGAGGCCACTGCAATAAACTAGCAACCAGTCAAAGTGCAGAGTTGTGGAGCCTAATCCATCCATCCATATATATATATATATATATATATATATATATATATATATATATATATATATATATGTGTGTGTGTGTGTGTGTGTGTGTGTGTGTGTGTGTGTGTGTGTGTGTGTGTGCGTGTACTATTATTATCTTGTACCTAGACTCAGAAAACATTTCAGAAAAGGTGTGGAAAGTTTAAAAGAGCCAGAGTATCAAAGAGTTTGTTGTGAGATTGTGTCTCCTAGAAGTGTCAACAGATAAACACATAAAGTCTCACCAACATGCTTATATGAACATGATCTGAACAAGTAAAATAATATTCATACCAAAGAGGACAGAGAAGAGCCCTAGAGACCCTAAACAAAGAACTTCAGGAAAATAAGGAAGGATGAGAATGGAAGAAATTGTCTGCCCCAGGGAAGAGCACACCAATTGCTTTACCAGTGCCTAATGTCATCCTTGAAAACATACATACAAGTAGCATTACAGAGACAGTGCAATATACATATATATATATATATATGTATATATATACATATATATATGTATATATATACATATATATATATGTATATGTGTGTGTGTGTGTAACAACAATTAATTTAAAAAAAAACATAATTTGAAAGAGAGCTACAAATGGTATATGGGAGGGTGTGAATGGAGATAGAAGGAAAAATGATGTAACTGTATTATAATTTCAAAAACACAAGAAATAAACTGAAAGAAAAGGAAAAGGCTAGAAAACAGAAAATGACCGTGTTCATCTACAGTATCTATTCTATGCAGCTAAAGAACGGCTTAAAATGTTTGTCTTTCAATGTGATTTTTTTAATCTATACTACAGGAAATGCTTAAATCAATACTACATTGATGCCAAACAACATCCATAAAAATTCTCCTTATATTCATCACAGAAACACAAAACTAGTTCTAGCATTCATAGTGAAGCATAAAACACTATAAATTGCTAAAAAACCTTAGCATAAAGATCATTGTTGGGGTACCATGGTACCTAATCTCAAATTATATTATAGAGCTATGGTATTAAACCATCATGATATTGACACAAAAACAGATACATGCACCAATGAAGTAGAAGAGCAGAAATAAATATGCATATAGTTACTTAATTTTCAACAAAATGTGTGATAAATATAAAGTGTAAAAAGGCAGCCACTTCAACCAATTTGTCTGAGAAAACAGGGTCTTTACATTTACATGAATAAAAAATTCTCTCAAGGTCAATTCAAAATAAAATAATGATCATAATGAAAAACTGAAAGATTGAGACTGCTAAAGAAAAACATATAAAACATTTTAAAATACAGGCAAGTATTTTCTTAGAGAGAGAATCAGAGAGACCCTAATAGCTTGTGAACTAGGGCCAAAAGTTGATAAATGGAATTACAGAAAAGTTCAAAGCTTCTATACAACAAAGAAAAACAATCGCTAGAAGAGACAGCCAGCCTACATCAGTGGTTCTCAACCTTTCTAATACTGTGACCCTTTAATACAATTCTTCATGTTGTGCTGACAACTAACCATAAAATTATTTTGTTGCTACTTCGTAACTGTAATTTTGCTACTTCAATGAATTGTAATGTCAATTTTTGATATGCATGATATCTGATTTTTAACCCATATAAATTGTAATGTCAATTTCTGGTATGCAATACTCAATTTGCAACCCATATGAAAGGGTTCTTCAACCCCTAAGGGGGTTGCAACCCATAGGTTGAGAAACACTGGTCTATAGAATAGGAAAAATGTCTGTAGCTAGTATCCACTTACGAGTGAGTACTTACCATATTCATCTTTTTGGGTCTGGGTTACCTCACTCAGGATAGTGTTTTCTAATTCCATCCACTTGCATGCAAATTTCAAGATGCCATTGTTTTTATTAAACTACTAAGTAGCACTCTAATGTGCAAATGTGCCACACCTTCTTTATCCATTCTTTGATTGAGGGGCATCTAGGTTGTTTCCAGGATCTGGCCATTACAAATAATGCTGCTATGAACACAGTTGACCAAATGCTTTTGTAGTATGATTGAGCACCTTTTGGGTATATGCCCAAGAGTGGTATTGCTGGATGCTGAGGTAGGTTGATTCCCAATTTTCTGAAAAAAATCTCCTTTCTGATTTCCAGAGTGGTTGCACAAGTTTGAATTCCCACCAGCAATGCATGAGTGTTCCCCTTACTCCACATCCTCTCTAGCATAAGCTATCATTGTTGTTTTTAGTCTTAGTCATTCTGAAAGGTGTAAGATGTTATCTCAGAGTTGATTCGATTTGCATTTCCCTCATAGCTAAGGATGTTTAATATTTCCTTAAGTATTTTTCCAGCCATTTGGGATTGTTCTGTTGAGAATTCTGTTTAGTTCTGTACCCCATTTTTACTTAGGTTATTTAGAATTTTAATGTCTAATTTCTTGAGTTCTTTATATATTTTGAATATTAGTCCTTTGTCTGATGTGTGGTTGGTGAAGATATTTTCCCATTCAGTAGGCTGCCATTTTGTCTTGCTGACAGTGTTCTTTGTTATACGGAAGCTTTTCTGTTTCAGGAGGTCCAATTTATTTATTGTTGCTTTCAGTGTGTGTGCTACTAAGGTTATATTTAGGAAGCGATCTCCTGTGCCCATGCATTGCCGACTACTTCCCACTTTCTATTCTATCAGGTTCAGTGGGCTCAGATTTATATTAAGGTCTTTAATACATTTGGATTTGAGTTTTGTGCATGGCCATAGATATGAATCTATGTTTATTCTACATATGGATATCCAGGTATGCCAGCACCATTTGTTGAATATACTTTCTTTTTTCCACTGTATAATTTTAGCTTCTTTGTGAAAAATTAGGTGTTCATAGGTGTGTGGATTAATATCCAGGTCTCTGTTTCGATTTCATTGGTCAGCCTCTCTGTTTTATGTCAACACCAAGCTGTTTTTATTGTTGATCTCTGTAATAGAGCTTGATGTCAGGGATGGTGATGCCTCCAGAAGTTCCTTTATTTTATAAGATTTTTGGCTATCCTTGATTTTTTGTTTTTCCATATGAAACTGAATATTGTTCTTTCAAGGTCTGTGAAGAATTGTGTTGGGATGTTGATAGGGATTGCAATGAAAGACACTGAGCCTAGATTTCATGATCTAAGATAAACTAAGTAATGAGGTGAACCCAAAGAAAAACATATATAGATCCACCTGGAAATTGGAACCAGACAAGATCTCTTGACAAAATTGGAAGCATGGGGGTTGGGGTAGAAAGGAGGGCAGAAGGGGAAGAAGAATAAAGAAGGAGAGGGAGGAGGAGAACTTGAGGGAATAGGACAGTTGAGATGGAGGAAGGACAGAGATAAGAGCAAGGAAAGAGATATCTTGATTGAGGGAGCCATTATAGGGTTAGCAGAAATCTGGCTCTAAAGAAATTCCCAGGAATCCACAAGGAGGAGTCCAGCTAAGACCCTAAGCAATAGAGGAGAGGGGGCCCTACATTGACTTTCTCTGTAGTCAGATGGATGAATATCTTAAGTATCACCATAGATCATTCATCCAGCAACTGATGGAAACAGAGGCAGGGACCCACATCAGAGTGATGTGGGAGAGTCTTCTGTTCGTGTTGATTTCATTCGTTAATAAAGAAACTGCCTTGGCTCATTTGATGGGCCAGCCCTTAGGTAGGTGGAGTAGACAGAACAGGAAGAAGGAAGTGAGGTAGATGGCTCAGTCAGATGCCATGCCTCTCCTAAGTGAGACAGATGCCATGCCTCTCTTCTCTGAGCCAGACACGGTGGAGCTCCGGCCCAGAATGGACGTATGCTGGAATCTTCCCAGTGGGGTACCACTTCGTGGTACTGCACAGTTTGTTGGATGTGGGTTGGTCGGGATGTGAGTAAAAGGCTGAAACTAATGGGCCAGATAGTATTTAAATGAATACAATTTGTGTGTTGTTGTTTCGGGGCATAAGCTAGCCAGTGGCCAGGAGTCAGGCCGGATGAAAAGCAGGCTGCCTGCAGCCCATCACTACATCAGAGCACTGGATTGAGCTCCCAAAGTTGAGTTGAAGAGTGGGAGGAATGTGAATATGACCAAAGAGGCCAAGATCATGATGGGTTCGCCCACTGAATCAGTTTATCTGAGCTACTAGGAGCTCACCAACTTCAGCTAGACTGGGAAGGAACAAGCATAGATGGGACCAAACTAGTCCCTTTTAATGTGGTTGACAGTGGCATGGCTGGAGCTGACTGAAGGGTCACTGGCAATAGCACCAGGATTTATCCCTACTGTTTTTTTTTGGGGGGGGGGGGATCCTCTTCTCTTTGGATGTATACCTTGCTCTCAGCCTAGATATAGAAGGGAGGGCCTTGGAACTTCCACAAAGAAATATGCCTTCCCCTCTCTGATGATTAAATGGGGGTTGGGTGGGAGGGTGTGTGGAAGGAATTGAGAAGGGGAGGGAATGGGAACTTGGGTTAGTATTGTTTAAAAATATAATAAATTTAAAAAATTGAAAATACAAAGAACTTTAAAAAAAGAATAGGTAAAATGTCTCTGCCAATTATACATTAGACAGAATAACTTCTACAAAAGTGCAAATTTAAATGCAAATGTATGTATTGGTTTCTTATTTTTCTGTTGCTTACAAATTCAAAAGGTTAGAATACATGATCACCATGTTGGCCCATATGGCTGCAGGCATGCAGTAATTGAGTTGTAGCAGTAGCAGAGACTGGGGATGGTATGCCTTTGGAAACCTTAAAACCAACCTCTGGTGACCCCTCTTCCAATAATGACACACATTCTAATACTTTTCAAAAGTTCCATCAACTGGGGAACCAAGAATTCAAATATATGAGTCTATGGTGGCGGCATGCTCACAGAACTCCCCCCACACAAAACCAATAAATTGTCCAATGAACCAAACGTCTCTGAAGAGAAGAAATGCAAACAGCCTATAAATATTTGAAAATGTGGTCAAAATCTCTAACCTTTGGGGAAATTACATTTAATTGTTGTGTTATCAGTGTCCTATATGGAATTACTGTATATTTGTTCATGTCACTCTATGAAAAGTTAACACAAAAAAGGGCATTAATTGAGGGCATTATAATCCTAAACAAAGGGATTCTGGGCAAATGGGGGAGATCAGTGGGGAAGAGAGTTTGGGATAGATAACCTCAAGACAACCTTAATTGTTAACTTGAGGAAATCTGGGGTCACCTGGGAAAAGGGCCTCTAGCATACATTGGGGGATTATCTTGAATAGATTTATTGAAGTAGAAAGAGCCACTAACTGTAGGTAAGACCATTCCCTGGGACCTTAGTCTGTATAAAATAGGAGACAGTAAACTAATCACAAGCATTTATTGTTTTCTTCTTCTTAAATGTTGATGCAATGTAATTAGCTGCTTCAACTGCCACTACCTTGACTTTTCACCATGGTAGATTGTACCCTTAAACTGTGACCCCACATCTTTTTCCTTAGATTGCTTCCTTCGGGGTATTTTATCACTACAACTAGAGAAATAACTGAGATAAGAATTAAAAATAAAGAAAGGCAGCTCAATCACTGAATGAGATATATCAAAAAGTCTTTTACATCTAGAAGACAGCCTGAAATACTTTATTTTCTAAAGAAAAACATTGTTTTATTGGTGTTTTATGGTGTTATACTGAGTCAGCCTCTGTGTTTTCCATTAAGTACTGAAATGAAGTCTACTAATTGACAGGGCAATATAGTCCACAAAATATACATTCTGTACTGTCCCTCAAATCCAGAATAACTTAGAAAAGAAATTTTCATATTTATATCTCATGAGTACAGTATTTTTATTCATAAACTGAAATTATTAACCATGATATCTAGATATGTGATGAAAACTAATACCATTTAAAAGAATGACCAAAACAAATCAATGAAGGACCCCAGAGAAAATAGACAATACCTAAAAAACTTGAAAAAGCTATGAAAATATAAATATGATTGGAAAATTCTGACATCTAAAAAAGGAAATTGTAGTGTGAGCTGTGGGCAGGCCTGCTTTTTGTCCCACCCGGCTCCTGCATGGTTAGCTTTACACCAGAAATAAGAACACACAAACTGTATTCATTTAAACACTGCTTGGCCCATTAGTTCTAGCCTCTTATTATCTAATTCTCACATTTTGATTAACCCATATTTAGCAATGTGTCTAGCACCACGAGGGGTCGCTTACCGGGAAAATTCTAGCCTAAGTTCATCTTGGGTCGGAGCTTCATTGCATCTGCCTAACTTCCCTTCTTCCCAGCATTCTGTTCTGTCTACTCTACCCACCTAAGGGCTGGACTATCAAAAAGCCAAGGCAGTTTCTTTATTAACCAATGAGAGTCCTCCATCAGGAAATAATCATTATGAACATAACAGAGGTAACTCTTTTATCCAATATCATGGATTTTGTTTTATACTCATTAATCATGCTTTAACATCTTCATCTTGGATTTGTCTACAGAATCCAGATTAGCATATATTACCATGTATTTGTCATTTTAAACTTAATACATATAGCTGGAATTTGGATACCTCAGTGAGGCCCACTGCTAAGAAAAACTCAATTACAAATTTCCCTTATATACACATACTTCAATTACATTATGTACTCAGTTGTCCAGGAAAAAGAATCTTGAATTTATCTCTGTCACTTCTCTCTCTTACCTAACATTCAGAAAATCTAGTTGGTTCAGTCTCAAAATGTACTCAAGATAGATTTTGTTGATATCACTACAATGTTTCATAACTTATTCAGTAAAGGTCAATGTCTTTATTCTAACCCACAAAATTGTCCATAACCTCTTTGCTTTTTTCCTACAACACATTTAATTCATTCAACTGATCAAACTGATATTTTTACTGTTCCTAAGACACATTAGACACTTCTAAGATGAGGTTTTTTTGTGGCTTTTAATTTTTAACTATCTATATTATCAGATATTGGTGGGGTGATTTATTCTCATGATTCCTTCAGACCTTTATTCAAACATCATCTTTCTAATGAAGTCTTTCTATACCTTTACCTGATAATGTAATCGCTTCACCCAGTACTTCTTATCATCCCTATGTTTATCTTCCCAGGCTTAATCACCATTTTTCAATCATGTTAGAGACCTTATCATCATCTTTATACACTGCAAAGGAAGCTCTATGAGGCTTGGGTTTTGCCTATAAAACAATGGATTTTATTTAATTCTATTAATCTTGGGATTCACAGACTATTTGTATATAATGAATGCTTCATAAACATTTTTAGAGTAGATGAACAGATGAGGTGTTTTATCATATAAAAAGAAAAGAAGTCAAACTTTCACTATTTGCAGATGATATGATAGTATACATAAGTGACCCCCAAAACTCTACAAAAGAACACCTATAGCTGATAAACACCTTCAGTAATGTGACAGGATACAAGATCAATTAAAAAATCAGTAGCCTTCCTATGTACAAATGATAAAAGGTCTGAGAAAGAAATCAGAGAAACATCACCCTTAACAATAGCCACAAAGAACATAAAATATCTTGAGGGTAAAACTAACCAAAGAAGCGAAAGGCCTGTACAACAAGAACTTTAATTCTTTGAAGAAAGAAATTGAAGAAGATATTTAAAAATGGAAATATCTTCCATGTTCTTGGATAGGGAGAATCAACATAATAAAAATGGCAAATTTAACAAAAATCAATCTACAGATGCAATGTAATCCACTTCAAAATCCCAACACAATTCTTCACAGAACTTGAAAGAACAATATGAAACTTAATATGGAAAAACAACAACAACAAAATATCAGGATAGCCAAAACAACCCTGTACAATAAAGGAACTTCTGCAGGCATCATAATCTCTGACATCAAGCTCTATTATAGAGCTACAGTAATGGAAACAACTTGGTATTGGCATAAAAACAAACAGTGTGAACCAATGGAATCAAATTGAAGACCCTGAAATTAATTGACAACCTATGAACACCTGATTTTTGACAAAGAAGCTAAAATTATACAATGGGAAAGAAGAAAACATCTTCAACAAATGGTTCTGGTAAAGCTATGTCAACATATAGAAGAATGCAAACTGATCCATATCTATTCCCATGCACAAAATTTAAGTCCAAATGGATAAAAGACCTCAACATAAATCCAGCCACACTGAGCCTCAGAGAAGAGAAAGTGGAAGTAGCCTTCAATGCATGGGCACAAAAGACCACTTATTAAATATAATACCAGTAGTAGACACTGAGAGCAACAATAAATAAAAGGGATCTCCTGAAACTGAGAAGCCTTTTTAAGGCAAAGGACACAGTCAATAAGACGTGGCAGCCTACTGAATGGGAAATATCTTCACTAACGCCACATCAGACAGAGGACTGATCTCCAAAACATAGAAAAACCTCAATAAACTAGACATCAAAATACCAAATAATCCAATTAATGTAGCAGGAGCTGCGGGCAGGCTTGCTTTTCATCCCGCCTGGCTCCCTGCCGCCTGGCTAGCTTATGCCCCGAAATAACAACACACAATTTGTATTCTTTTAAACACCGATTGGCCCATTAGCTTCAGCCTCTTACTGGCTAATTCTCACATTTTGGTTAACCCATATTTAGTAATGTCTGTAGCACCATGAAGGGAGGCTTACCAGGAAGATTCTAGCTTATGTCCATCTTGAGTTGGAGCTTCATTGCATCTGTTTCAGAGAGGAGAGGCATGATGATTGTCTGAAGCATCTGACTAACTTCCCTTCTTACCAGCATTCTATTCTTTCTACTCCACCTATCTAAATCCTGCCCTATCAAAAAGCCAAGGCAGTTTCTTTATTAACCAATGAGAGTCCTCCATTAAATTAAAAATTGGGTACAGATCTAAACATAGAATTCATAAGTGAAGAATCTCAAATGGCTGAAAAACATTTAAGGAATTGGTCAACATCCTTAGTCATCAGGGAAATGTAATGACTGAGATATCATCTTATACCTTCCAGAATGCCTAAGATCAACAATACTAATGACATCTTAGGCTGGAGAGGATGCACATATGACATCTTATGCTAAAGAGGATGCAGAGTAAAAGAAACACTCCACTACTGCTGATGGGAGTACAAACTTGTACAGCCACTTAGAAAATCAGCATGGTGGTTTCCCAGAAAACTGTGAATAAATCTACCTCAAGACACAGCAATACCCAAAGGATGAAAACTTATACCATAAGCTCAACTGTGTTCATAGCAGCACTATTCATAATAGCCAGGAAGTGGAAGCAACCTAGATGTCTCTCAACCAAAGAATAGATAAAGAAAGTGTGGTACATTTGTACAACGGAGTGCTACTCAGCAGCAAAAATAGACAACTTGAAATTTTCAGGCCAATAGATGGAACTAGGAAATAGATGGAACTAGGAAAAAACATCTTGAATGAAGTAACCAGAGCCAGAAAGATAAATATAGTATGTACTCATTCATAAGTGGATATTAGACATAAAACAAAGAGTAACCAGCCTATATAGTCCATGATCCCAGAGAAGCAAGGTAGCAAGGAGAACCCCAAGAGAGATATACAGGAATACTCCTGGGAAGGGGAAATAGAGAAGATCTCCTGAGAAAATTGGGAGCAGGGTGTCAGGGGGAGAAGGAAGAAGGAAGGAAGGAGAGGGAAGAGGAGAACATGAAGAAACGGGATGTTTGAGATGGGGAAAGGGCAGAGAGGGAGATATTTTGATTGACAGAGCCATTATGGGGATAGCAAGAAACAAGGCACTAGGGAAATTCCCAGGATTCTACAAGGATAACCCCAGCTAAGACCCTAAGCAATAGTGGAGAGGGCGCCTGAACTGGCCTTCCTCTGTAATCAGATTGGTGACTACCCTAATTGTCATCATAGAGCCTTCATCCATTAACTGATGGAAACAGATGCAAAAATCCACAGCTAAGCACTGGCCTGAGTTCCTACAGTCCAGTCAAAGAGAGGGAGGAGTAATAATATGAGAAAAAGGGTCAAGACCATGATGTGGATACACACAGAAACAGGTGACCTGAGCTCATCGGATCTTAATGACTCCAAACTGACAGTGGGAGAAATATGCATAACACCAAACAAGGCCCTCTGAATATGGTTGACAGATGTATGTCAGGGAAGTCTGTGGGGCTACTGGCAGTAAGACCAGGATTTATGCCTAATGCTTTAATTGGATTTTTGGTGCCCATTCTCTCTTTGGAGAGATATTTTGCTTAGCCTAGATATAGTGGGGAGGGCCTTTATTTTGCCTCAAACAAATGTGCCAGCCTTACCCTCTCTTAGGAATGGATAGGGGTGTGGTAGGGTGAGTGGGAGAAGAAGTAGTAAGATAGGTGATTGCTATGTCAAATGAGAAAAGACTGATTCAAAAACAGAAAAGAAAAAGAAAAAATCAGCGCCTGATAGATCAATGATCAAGTTAGAGTTACTTTTCTTCCTTAAACTATAGAGCCTCAGAACTTCATGATTTAAGATTACCTGGAGTTTTACATTTTATCACTTCAGAAACAATAAACTGAAAGAATCAAGTAAGGATATTTTTCTAGCACAAAATGAAACCAGAAAAGTTAGTTTCTAATTTTCTTATTTTGGAGAAAATACTCAAACTAGTCAGCAAAATATATCCCAGAAAAAAAAAAATAATGTAATGTAGTTGCTTTAATCTAAACAAAAACTAGGATTATTTAAAAACCATCTTCAATTCAAAAAGTGTTGTAATAACTCCTAGGTTCTTAGAAATGATACTGGTTCATCCTCTACCCTTGAGGGAAAGAAAGTCAATCAGAATTTCTGGCTTAAAATGCCCTGTGTTGGCAGAGACTGGTTGTTCATTTCCTTTCTGCCCAGGTCAGAAGTAATCACACAGAAACTGCATTAATTGCAATACTATTTAGCCAAAAGCTTAACCATAGTTCTAGCTAACTCTTACATCTTAAATTAACCCATTTCTATTATTTTAAATTTTACCACAAGATTTGTGGTTTACCAGAACTGGCCTGCAGGTGTCTTTCTCTTCTGGTGACTACATGGCATCTTTCTGACTCTGCCTTCTTTCTTCCTCTATCTGCTTGGAACTCTTGTTTTGCCCTATTTTGTGCTGCAATAGGTCCAAAACTGATTCTTTATTAACAAATGGTATTCACAGCATACAGAGGGGAATCCCACATCACCTCTCCTTTTCTGTTTAAATAAAAAGGAAGATTTTAATTTTAACATAGTAAAATTATATATAACAAAACATGTATTAAGCAAGAATTACAGTTAAAATATTTATATCTTCTTTATCTTTTATCATAGCTAAGGAAAACTATAACTATCTGTTCTTCAACTCCTTCAAAAACTCAAGAAGAATATAATATTACCTAAGTAAACAGGAAGTACATTATAAGCAATTTCCAAAACTCTAGAGTTGACAGAGACATCTCGCTCCCTGGATAACCACCCAAAGTTCTTCTGTAACATTGGGGCACCTATCTTGAGTCCATAGACCTTTCTATCCAGCAGACTTTTCCATGAAGCAGGAAATTTGTAAGATACTTCCACCTATATTGGCAGTTTGTCAGTCACTTTTTTCTGTATCCTACAGAATGTCTGGCTTACTCTCTCATGAAGCAGAAACCCCAAGGGACAGACTCACATTTATGCAAGGTCAGTGGTCATTTTTCTGTGGGTCCCACATGTCCAGTTCATGTAGCATAATATCAAGCAGTACAGGCAAAATCAGTTTCTTGCTCAAATGGCTAGCAATTTCTATAAGGAGCCTCTTCAATGCCCATCTTTCTCTTGAAGTAGATTGGTGCTGTCAGAAGCAGATGTTACTCATTGTCATTAAAAGTCCTAAGTTCTTAAAACATTTAAATGTTCTGTTAGTCTTAGAAAGTTTTAAAGGATACATATCTAACTGTAATATATCTCTATGTATCTAGAAAACCAAACTAACATGATTACAAGTTTGACTGTTATGACTATTAACCTGTATTTCTGAATTATACATTATATTTTTAAATGAGCCACACAAATAAAATACTTTAATCAAGAGCAGAAATATACATATAACAAAATTGACCTTAAATTTGTATCAATAGACCAAGATCCATATCAATGCAAAGTATTCATATTTATATTATATCCCCCTTTAAATATAAAGAAACACTTATAAGCAATATTTGGGGATTTGGACATAGTTCTTTCCAAACTGCTTCCTGCTGTTTTTTGTGCAAAGTAATTTGGGGGTTTGTGGAGAACTTTTGGGGACTCTTGGTCCATTAAACCACATTAGTCTAGAAGGAATCTACAGGTTCTCATCTTCTGTGGAAGCAAAAGGAGAGCCTCTTTTCCAAAGCAACATATCCTTAGACACAAATTTTGAAGTCAAGATACCTTTAGAACATGAACTTTGGTTTAATTAGCAGCCTGTACAATGAAATAGCTCTCTGTACTTAGCTCATTCACAATCAAAACATTAAAAAAGCATGATAAAATACATAATCCAGACTCTCTGTGTATTTTCTTTATGTGGCTTATTTTTCTTTAATCCTCTAATCTATGATTGTCTGTACCCTGTCTCTTTATAGAGTTTGCTTTATTTTTTTAAAATCATTTACTTCTTTTTATACTGTTTGTATTCTTTTTCTTCTCTCTCCAAAGCTTCCATACATTTATCTAACACTGTGACCCATTTAGAGGCTTCTTCTACCTGAATTTGTCATTATTGCGTGTATATAATTATTTTCTGACCAGGAGTACTTTTTTAAATGGTAATCAGGTGTGGCTAGGACCAACTCTGCAATCCTGCCTGTTGGCTCTGCCCAGTACAACATGGAGGAGGCATATTCACTGTCTCTGTGAACCATGATTACAGCCCCATTTTCAGGCACACAGTTGGTCTATGTTGCCATTAAGCAAGTTGTAGGACTCTGTTCACAAACCCTAATTAAATGTTCTGTAGCCGACCTCCTGGAAGAGTCAGAGCAGTTAGTGCTGGCAAAACCATGAAGGCACCATTTTTAAAGAAGCCACACCGTTTTTATTGTACCTCTCTTAAAGGAGTCAGTATTCCTGCTTGCCGTAAGTCTATCTGAAAATAAAATTGCAGTTACCAAGAAGCTGCGCTAAACTCTGTTTATTTTGTGCCTAGAATTTTTGGCAAGCTTTCTCAGGTTTTACATGGATATAGTTGACCATGTTGGAACACATCACCCTAGTCTGAATATGCATCAATTATATGACATTTCTGGGTAATTGATAGAATATTATAAACACAATTCATTTGATATGTTTCTTATTGATACCAGATTATGTTTATTTCTTTCTGAAATGTGTCATTCAACAAATATTTTTAAGAAGCTATTACATGCTTGACATTGTCAGGTACTGGGGGTATAAATGAGTATAAACAAAATCAGAAAATACACTGAACTAATCGGTTTAACATGTATTTAATGACAAACAGATAAATATTTATGTAAGAATATTTGACCTTTTCCTAAATTTCGAGATGGAAATCTTATATGATAATTGACTAATCATGGGACAGAACATACTATCTAATCTTGGGTGATCAGATAAGGAGATAATATATTAAGTATTAACTAAGATAATATATTACTATATTATGGTAATATACTAATAATTAAGATGATATATTGATATTATCTAAGATAATCTACCAATATAATAGATAATGAGATAATATGTTATATCCAAGTAAAAACTAGAAAAAAGCTATGGTAAACCATTGGAAGCAGAGTTTGGCAGCTGAAGAAACAGAACATTCAATATTTTCATGGAGGAAGAATCATGTTATGTAACAGAAACAGTGAGGTCACTACAGAAGGAAGATGGTATAAGGGTCTGAATGATGGAAAATGTGATCAGAGAGTGTGGTTTCATTTGTATGAAGCTGCTGCTTTGAGGAAGTTTGTTCTATTCTAAACCATGACATGTTTTAGAGGGAAGAATAAAAATGTTGAGTTTTCTGATTTAAAATCACCCTGGCCATGATCTATAGGGGCTCTAGAGAGTGAGTTTGTGATATGCAGTCAATAATAAAAATAGAGAGACCTCTAACTAAAGTATAATAAATGACATTGATAGTATCATAAATGAAGGAAATATTAGGGGAGTTGAGATTTGATTAATTTATTGCATCAGTTACATTTTGGAGAAAGTACAAAAGAAAAAGGTAAGTGGATGTAGAGGAAGAAGGAAAAACTAGAAATCTAAGAGAATTTGCAGGTTTGGGGTTTCAGCAATTGAAAAGCACTAATATTGTTTATTATAAAGAGGTAGGGATGTGATTTTTCAGCCTGGAAATTAATAATGGTTTAGAATGGGTTAAGATAAAGTTGTCATATTAAGATGTTGGTATATATGCAACCTTTCATAAGAGATGTTGAGACTCTAGGTTTAGGTTTGCTATTTATTAAATATTATTTAAAACCATGTGTTCTGTTACACTACTTTCTAATATCATGAAAAGTACATGTGTGTATATGTGAGAGATTATAAATGTGTTTCATTGTTTTTATGATCAAATTATCAAGTGAAGGGGAAGCCCAGCCAATCACCTTGTTTGTAAGGCGTGTCCCCCTTAAGCTAATATTGACTCATAAAATCTTGCGGATGTGCAGCCTGCCCTCTCTTTGTTTTCCTGCGCTCCTCCCTGGAACCTTGGCTTTTGTAAATTCCCTTTTCTTTCCTTTATTAAAGCTGAATATTATATATTAATGCTAGTCTGGTTAATCATAACTGCCGATCGACCACGCCCCTACATTTTGGCATTCAACTCGGGGCATTTGGGAGTCTTTTGCTCCTGTTCCCACACTGCATGGCAGGGATTCGGCCATGGGCTTTTGATTGATTCAGCGGGTCACTCCACGGATCTGCCGCAGCTGCATGCATGTTCCTGCACTCAATCTCAGCGCAGTTTCCCAGACTAGCCCATCCCAGCCCTGCTTGTACAGAGCACAAGATGTACATGCCTGACTCAGCCCAAGCACGCTAACCACTCAGGCAGTGCAAGTCCCAGCTGAGTTCAGCCTTGGCCCTGACCTGCCTGAGACAAACAGTTACGGCCTGTGTCCCCGCGTTTGAGCTTGTGCAGCCGCTGCTGAACGACCTTAACCCTGCTGCCTTTGCAGAGCATGTCCAACCAGTTTCCTGGCTTCCCCCGCCTGTACTGTGGACTCGGTTTGGCACTTCCACCGAGTGGTTACCGCCCGCACTACAATCGTGGAAGTAAGGCTTGAGCAACCAAGCCAGGGAGCGAGCTGGCAAATGGACCACAGGGCACGTGACTCTACCCAAGCACGCCCCTGCGGCTACTCTATACCCTCAGGCAGCACCCTCTCCCACCCAGCTATAACCCACACAGTGTATGGTCTGTGAGCTTCTATTTTTTTAGAATTTCCTTTCTGCTTCTGACTTTTTTGGCCACATGAATCCAGGTGCACCCTGCCACCTACTGGCAGGCAGCAGTCATTACAGGTAAAATTTCTTTTGACTGAAAAAAAATGTCTGACCATATCACCATTGAAGGCTTCTGCAGCCTATTTAATTATACTATGGCTGAGATATTGCAGGATACATATGATATTCCCATAACTTGGATATTTATAGGGCTTGCAATTTTTCTCATTTTTGGTTTCTTCCTTTCATGGTTTGATAATAGAGAAATGATAAAGTCCTTACAGAATGAATCCAGGATTCTTAGGGCAGAGGGTGAATGCTTAAGAGCAGAGGTTGAATGCTTAAGAAAGGGAACAACTGTTCTAAGTGACAACTTTAGTCAGTTGAGGTATTTGCAAAAACAATTCAGACTGACAACAACATCCTCAAGACAGAGTTTGAAGTTCTCAAGGAAGGGAATAGGTCTTTGTCTGATATGATTCTGTCAACTGAGCAAAATTTAGAAAAGGTACAGTCTGATATTAAGGAGAGATTCATTGCTGTGGAAGAGGGAACAGCTGATTTGGATCATAAACTTCAGTCCCTCTCTGTAGGAACTGAAACATTATCTGAGAGAATTAAAACTGCTGAATGTGACAATCAGATTTTGTCTAAAGGATATGACAGATTGGCTGACAGATTGTCAGTACAAGAAGGCACAACTCATGCCATGAAAATTCTATCCAAGGATGAGATATTAACTCTACTGGATAAACTTCATACTTTAGAATCCTCCATGAAGGCCTTGGAGCATAATTTTGGACAGGAGATCCAGGCCTTACAGAAGGCAATGGTAAGCAGATTTTAAAAGATTGAGGAAATTATAGACTCGGATGAACAGCAGCAAATGGTAGAAAGGCGAAATTTAACTCTGTCAATGAGTAAAACTCTCCAGGATAATTTCCATAAAGTTCTACCTGCCTTTCCAATAATAACACCAGAAAAGGTGACTGGTTCCAAAAACCCTAGGGTCATCAAGGAATATACATGGAATATCCATATGTATATATTCATATACATTACATATGAATGATCTCAAAGAAATTAAACAAGCTGTTATGAATTTTGGGCTACATTCATCCTTTGTTAGAGAGATGCTCAAAACTTGGTCTATAAGCAATAAGACCATTCCCCACAATTGGGTACAATTAGTATCAGCTGTTCTAGAGAGAGGATTGCAATTAAAATGGAAATGCATGTTCAGACAAGAGGCTAGACTTTTAGAACAGCAGGAAAGAGCAAAGGGAATTGAGATTTCTCTAGGTCAAATTCTAGGTGAAGGACTTTTCTCTGATCCTCTAGAACAAGCTAATTATGATGAACACACCTTATCCATATGTACTACAGCAGCCTTAAAAGCTTGGGACAGGATTCAAAACCCAGGACAGAGAATGGAATCATATATCAGAGTTAAACAGGGTCAGAGAGAAACCTTTAGTGATTTTTTTAAAAAAGACTAACTAAAGCTGTACAAATAGGGATATCTGATCCAGAAGCAAGATGTATATAATTGAGTCTTTGGCTTATGAGAATGCTAATGTGGAGTGCAAAAGTATCCTGGGGCCTTTAATGATCAGATGAGTGCCCTTGGACAAATGGGTCTTGCATACAATGAATGTTGATACATTTGACTATGGCACTGAAGCATGGGTAGAAGAAGCAATTTCTAATGCAAAAAGGAGGCATTAAGTTACCAAATGTTTTAATTGTGGCAAAATGGGACATATGAAAAGGAATTGCAGACAACAGATTTTCAGAAATAATAATAATAATACCTCATCTAGAAATAACAGATGTAGAAGGACTCAGCCTTCAGGTTTACATAGGAGATATGGAAAACGCAGACACTGGACAAATGATTGTATGACAACAAGAGATAGACAAGGCAACCCGTTGCCATTGGGAAACACAATGGGGGGCCTCTCGCAGGCCCCCATGGCAAATATGGTCCAGTGATTTCTGGTTACTGCAGAGAACATGCCTCGTCAGGAAAATTAGAAAGCCCCATTCCTGCTGTTAAAAGCAAAAACAGCCTGAAAGATGAGGTACGTGTATTTTGGCAGACTTCTATAAATGAACAAAGACCAAAGTTAAGAGTGTGTGTAAATGGCATTTTTATTACTGGTCTACTGGACACAGGTGCGGATGTAAGTATTATTACTCCAGAATCTTGGCATCCATATTGGCCTCTTCAGAACATAAATGTTCAGTTCCTGGGAATTGGAACCCTATCTTGAGTAAGGCAGAGCACGAGATGGGTTGAATGCATAGGGACAGAAGGACAAATAGGAAAATTAAGGCCATATGTAGCCAATATTGCAGTGAATTTATGGGGCCATGACCTATTGCAGCAATGGAATACCCAAATTAACATTCCTGCTGCTTCTAGAGCCTATATTACTGAGGAAAATATTAAAAGATATTACAGAAGGCAGAAACCAGCCATTTGGGCTGTACAAGAACACAAAGCAACTGAAGGCCCTTCAGAGATACCAACAGCCCTGCCTCTAAAATGGTTGACTGAGAAACCAATATGGACAAAGCAATGGTCTTTAGCTGAGGAAAAGTTGCAGGCTTTAGAACAGCTGGTACAAGAGCAATTAGATGCTCGACATATAGAAGAATCTACCAGCCCTTGGAATTTTCCTGTATTTGTGGTTAAGAAAAAATCTGGTAAATGGAGAATGGTGACAGATCTCAGGGCTATCAACAAGGTTATTCAACCTATGGGCTCTCTGCAATCTGGAATTCCTCTGCCCTCTTTATTACCAAAAGGATGGCCTCTCATAGTTATTGATTTAAAGGATTGTTTTTTCACTATACCTTTACAAGAAAAAGAGAGAGAAAAGTTTGCCTTCACAGTGCCTACTTATAATAACTCTTGACCTACAAGGAGATACCAGTGGACTGTCCTTCCACAGGGCATGTTGAACAGTCTCTCCCTGTGCCAATACTTTGTAAATCAACCGTTGCAAATAATAAGCAAGCAATTTCCCAAGACTATAATTTATCATTACATGGAAGATATTCTGTTGTTTGATTCAAACATGGATACCTTAGAAAGACTGTGTGAAGAAGTAAAAAATACTTTTACCTAAATGGGGATTGCAGGTTGCTCCTAAAAAAATTCAGAGAGGAGATTCTGTTAATTATCTAGGTTATAAAATATGTTTGCAAAACATTAAAACACAAAAGGCACAAATTAGGAGAAATTGGCTATGGACTTTTAGTGACTTTCAAAGGTTGTTAGGAGACATCTCCAGCCTACAACCGGCTGTTGGGATAACACCTGATATGATAATTCATTTAAATAAAACCTTGGAGGGTGAAAAAGACTTAAACAGTCCCAGAGAATTAACAGCTGAAGCAGAAAAAGAACTGACAATTGTTGAAGAAAAATTACAGGAGGCACATGTGGGTAGGGTGAATACAGAGCTCAGTTGTATTCTCATCATATTGCCTTCCAAAATTTCTCCTACAGGAATTTTAATGCAGAGGGATGATATTATCTTAGAATGGATCTTTTTACCACATAAACTATGGCTAAGGATGTTGAACAGTTCCTCAATGTCTTTTGACCATTTGAGCTTCTTCTGTTAAGAAATCTCTGTTTAGATTTGTATCCTATTTTTAATTGGATTATTTGGCAGTTTGATATTTAGCTTCTTAATGTATTTTGGAGATCAGCCCTCTGTCAGATGTGGTGTTGCAGAGGTTCGTTTCTTACTCTGTAAGCTGCTGTTTTGTCTGCATGGCCCTCAAAGAATAGATAAAGAAAATATGGTGCATTTATACAATGGAGTACTACTCAGCTGTAAAAAATGATGACCCCATGAAATTTGCAGGCAAATGGCTGGAACTTAAAAATATTATTCTAGTGAAGTAACTCAGACTCATAAAGACAAACATTGTATGTACTCACTTATAGATGATTATTAGGAGTGAAGTGTAGGATAACCAACCTACATTCTATAGTCCCAGAGAAGTTAGATAACAAGGAGGACTCAAAGAAGGTGCATGGATTTCCTTGGGAAGAGGAAGTAGAAAAGATATCCTTAGTAAACTGGGGACATGGGTTGGGGATTGGAGGGATGGGAATAGAGAGAATGGATTATTCAGGCTGGGTGTGGGAGGAGGGCTGCAGGCAAAATGGAGGGGAGAGTAACAGAAGGCACATCTTCATGGGGGATCATTTTAAGGTTAGGGAGAAATCTGGTACCAGGGAATCCCTCAGGAACCCACAAGGATGACACCAACTAAGACTCCTAGCAATGATGGAGAGGGTGCCTCAACTGACCATCTACTGTAAGCAGATTGGTGTTTTCCATAATTGTCATTACAGATACTCTATCCAGTAATTGATGGAAGCAGAGAAAGGGATCCACAGAGAAGCACTGTACTGAGCTCCTAGATTCTTACTGAAGGAAGGGAGGAGGTATTGTACCATCCAGGGAGGTTCATGATGGGAAACCCACAGAAACAGCTGACTTGAGCTCATCGGAACTTAGGGATGCTGGACCAACAGTAAAGAAGCCTGACTAGGACAAACCTGGGCCCTCTGCATGTGTGTAACAATTGTGTAGCTATGTCTCTTAGCAAGACTTCTAACAGTGAGAGAAGAACCTTTCCATGGAGCTCAGCTGGCTTTTGAAAACCTGTTATCCATGCTGAATTACACCTGGCCTTGCCTCAGTATAAGGGGAGAAGCTCAATCCTGCCTCAACTTGATGTGCTATGCTTTGTGCAAGCCCGTGGGAGGTTTGTCTCTTTTTTAATGAAGATAGAAGAGGAGTGGTTGAGGGAAAGTAGATGAGAAAGGGGAGAAGACAGGAGAAGAGGAGGGTGGGAAAACTAAAAAATGCCACTTAAATTTTAAAAAAGAGAGAAAACATAGAAATCCTATCTTTCATCCTACAAATAACTTTGATTCATGTTATTCTGAAATATCACAAATATGCATCATTCATTGCTTTGATTCAGAATTCTGGTGTAGAAGAGTTTTGAAAAAGGCAATGGAGTTCCTCAAGTGCAGGAATTTTGTTCATATCGTGAATTGGAATTACCTGGTTGAGTGTTCTGAGCATTTAGGAAATTGTATGTACCACGTACTACCAGTTTCTCTTTTCTATAAAGATTTTCATAATACTTCCCTACATTTATTTCATTTTGGAGCTGTTTTCATCATGAACATATGTTCTTAAAATATGTCTTTATTTTTTACTGAATATTGTTCTTGGTTACTCATCAACTTTTTTTTTTACTGTGTTTAGACATGTTATACATTCCAAGTCACAACATCAATGAGAAATAGATTTCTTACATTCTCTTGACAGTGAATGGTGATTACTCATTGGATTACCACAATCGTGGCTGTTTTGGTGTTCTTTCTGTTCATTCAACAAGGAAATTAAAGCCCATAGTAAAGTAGAAAAAAATCTTATAATCAATATCTTACCTCAAGGGTGAAACTTCCTGAATGGACTTAGCCTATCAAGAATAAAAAAGAAAGTGACAAAATCCAGCTCTTCCTTGTGAGTTTTCAAAATCATTTTCTTGGTAGAAAAATTACTACTTACCTTATCCTCATGATCCAGTTGATCTCTTAAGTCCACATATTGGTGGATACAGCAAAATCTATAAATGACTGACAAACCTTACCTCTTTAAATTTTTTTCTAGTGCCTTACTTCTCCAGTTCTATAACATTATATATTAACAAGGTTTTGAATTTCAGCTCTCAGAATGCTAAGAAAATTGGAAAGAAACCAAAGGAAAGGACCATTCTACCCATTCTACTCAGAATGTGGTTTGCTTCTTCTTTCTTTTCCTATTTCCAAACACATGTCTAGTCATAACATGATGCTTCCAATTTTACATGGAACAGTTCTGTTAATTTATCTCTCTAGTTCTCAATACTAGCTCCTAAATCTTTGCACTGTGATAACCAAATCTATCCACAGCATCTGAGTCTAAGGTAATCCATAAGAAGTTTTAATGCTAAAATAAAGCTCCTCTGGTTCAGTCAGGTTTTAAGGTAGGAACAAGCTTTTAACTGATATTTCCTGTGAAAAAGGGAACCAGAGCAGTGCATTAGTAA
This sequence comes from Arvicola amphibius, assembly GCF_903992535.2. Classification (NCBI taxonomy): domain Eukaryota; kingdom Metazoa; phylum Chordata; class Mammalia; order Rodentia; family Cricetidae; genus Arvicola; species Arvicola amphibius. The sequence continues at coordinate 131,109,746 of NC_052065.1, read as the reverse complement.
ACTCTCAGTGCCAGAATGCTGGCAAGACACTGATCTCTGAAGGCAGAATGTCATTGTGCAAAGGGCTTAAAAATATGTTTTTGGAAAAGTACCAAAATGTTGTACTCACTTGATTATGGCAAAACTAAGACATTTTAAAGCCTCAATCGAGGAAGAAAGCGGTGAGTCAAGCAAGACCCACTCAGGACATAGAAGCAAGAAGAAAGCAAACAGTGCTATTTGTTGCTGGGAAAGGGCTCTCTCACAGTGCCAAGAGTGAGATTAAGGAGGAGAATTTTATCTATTGTTTAAAGCTCTTGCCTGCTATTTTCAAGATGCTTGCCTGAATCAAATTTTTGTGGCACTGTTTGGCATATTAAAAAAGGATGACCAATCAAGTCCCACCATCTTTATCATGATATACGGATATAAAAATATTTATAGTACCAAAGTTGTAGTTCATCTTCAGGGATAGGCATAGGGTAGAAGAATGGAAGAAAAGAGTGCAGCTCTATGTTGTTCATTCCCAAGATAGAATTTTAGTTTACTTTGTGTTCTCTAACTAAAACTTTCAACAAGGAGAATCTATCTTCCAAGTAAAATAACATTCTGGGTGTTTTGCTAGCACAGAATTTAGTAACATAAAAGTACAGCAGTCCATAGCAAGGAAAAAACCAGTCTCCTGAAATTTCACAGACGGACAGACAGACACACACAGACACACACAGACACACAATGACATACACACAGACACACAGACACACAAACACACACACACATACACTGCAGTAGCTCCCTATCCATTATATGAGCTCAAACATATCAATCTAAATTAAATTTAATTAGAAGTAATCATAGCAGATCATATTAAAACAATTCTCAGACAGGAAAGATTATAATTTTAAATAGCTCCATAAAGCACTAATGAAAAAAATCACTTACTTGAATAAAGTACACCAATATCCAGTAGTTAAAGGTCATTGAAAAATTGCCTGTGTAGCTATTTCTCCTTTTTCCCTGATCCCCAACTGATATTTCTGAAGCAATATGTGCCTGTGATAGAATTGAATGTAAAACTGTCCAACATGCTAGACTAAATGATCTCAGAGCTTAGAAATGATAGGAGTGATTACCCTTCATGGTGGCTGTAATAGAACATTGTAGATCTTAGGTACATAACTACTTTTCTATTGTTATACCTTCCTTTTGTATTTGATATATTTTAGCTAATGATTCTATAATTTTTATGCAACTTTTGCTTCTGTAAGAAGCCTCCCTGTTAACCATACCAAATTGGTTCCATTTCTCCATAGAAATGAAAACTCCCATGGAATGACTAGAAAAGAACTGTTTTCTTTTTCTAATATTTAGAAGAAGGACGCTTAAAAGAAATCACACACTAGCTCAGAATTGAGTATAATAGAGGGTTATTTATTTAGGGGTAGACTCACAGATCATAATCCTCTGCTAGAATGAGAAACAACAGTCAAAAGCCACAGCAAGAATAGAGGCCAGACACACACTTTACATTGGCATATAGAAGAAGCCATGCCCAAGTAGTAACTTAAAGGTAACTGGTGGTAGGAATTCCTACAGCACCTCCCCCTTTTGTTTAAAAACAGTTCTAAGCCTAATAAAAAGTTACATACAATAAAAACAAATATCATGTATAAAAATTAAAATTACAACCAGCATAACCAACATCAAGCAAGAAACATATAATATATGTTTCAATAATTATCCTATCCTAATGAGTTTAAGACTTGTATAATAATAACTTGGCAAAGTCATGAGAGGAAAGTAACTACAACTATCTAGTATTCAACCGCAACAAAGACCTGAGAAGGGAAATAGTATTAATTAAGTAAGCAAGAGGTTCAATCAAGCAACTTCCAAAATGTGCAACAAATGACAGAGACAACTGGCTACCTGGGCAGTCACCCAAATTCTCATTTGCAATGTTGGAGCAACCAACTTTGGCTGAGGCCTAAAGTAACTGACAGACCATTTTTAGGGGCAGAAAAATTTCAAAACCGCTTACCCTGGCTTGGCAAGATTTGACAATCTTTTTTCTTGTATCCTGCTTGTCCTCTCCAAACATTGAGCATTTTGTTAGTGGTCCATGCATGCATGGGTAGTTCTGTGCATAAAGGCCAGTTTTTTTCCAAAAAGAAAACACACTCCAAATGGTGTGTCTTCTGTGCTCAACATCGTCTTCTAAAATTACTTCCAGCTGTCATGGGGGCAATGTTCCTTCTATGGGATCCTGTGAAAGTAAAATGATGGTTAATTTCCAAGATTACTGTCTGGTATAATTGCAAATAGTCTCTGAGTATTTGGTAGGGTTTTTCTGAGGTTCCTATTTGGAGTTCTGACATCATGATATCATATCAACCAGGTGGAATTGTTTTTGTGGGGCCCCATCTTCTTCCTGGAAACTTCAAAGATTACTGCAGAAAAATGTATTGTTCATTGTTGAAAATGTCAACATTATTTATATAGACATATTAAGACATATATATTCAATAAAAGGTACGATAGAGACAAAAATAGGTATGAAGAAATGTAAATTATTTTCTAAATTCTTTCTTCTTTCTGTTCCATACAAGGTGGCTCTTGACATGAGACAGAAACTCTGAATTTTTCTTTTAACAACATGCTTGGATGTAGAGAAGGACAGAGCCACTGTCCAACTCCAAAGCCAGCTCTAGATACACCTTGAAAAGTCTTCAGAAGACTATTCTGTTATCGAATGTCTATCTGCTGCTGTTGTCCCTTTCTCATTAGCATTAAAAAATTCAAGGTTAATAAAGCATTATGTAATCTATTTCTGGGGGTGTTTTTCACCCCTTTCTGTAGTAAGAGCTGTGGGCTGTGTTCCCACCACCCTGTTCCCAGCCACCTGGCTAGCTTATGCCCCGAAATAACAACACACAAACTGTATTCATTTAAACACTGCCTGGCCCATTAGTTTCAGCCTCTTACTCACATCTTGATTAACCCATATCTAATAATCTGTTTAGCACCACGAAGTGGTGCCTTACCGGGAAGATTCTAGCATACATCCATCTTGGGCCAGTGCTTCATTGCATCTGTCTCAGAGAGGAGAGGTATGGCATCTGTCTGAGCCATCTACCTCACGTCCTTCTTCCTGTTCTGTCTACTCCACCCACCTAAGGGCTGGCCTATTAAATGGGCCAAGGCAGTTTCTTTATTAATGAATGAAATCAACACAAACAGAACACTCTCCCACATCACCTTTCTGTTTGTTTAATATATCCTTTATAGTTTGAATTGATCTTTCTATACCTGTCTGACCTGTAGGATCATGTGGTATACCTGTAATAGACAAAAAACTGTTTCTTTTTCTTAGAGACATATGCTGGACCATTATCTGTCTTTATTTGTGCAGGTATAACCACGATGGCTATTACTTCTAATAAATGTGTGTATCAGACTTTTCTGAGCTTAAAGCAGTTGTCCACAAAAACCTGAATAAGTAGCAATGGTGTGGTGTACATATTTTAATTTTCCAAATTCTGCAAAGTGGAACACATCCATCTGCCAGATTTCATTCCTTTGAATACTCTTTGGGTTAGTCCCTGCAGGTAGCAGTGTTTGGTTATAGAAAGAGCAAGTAGGACATCCCTTTATAATCTCCTTAGCTTGTTGCCATGTAATAGCAAATTCTTTCTTGGCTATTGATATGATGTTTCTTATGGACTGTTGAGGCCTTCAACACACTTCCAAACAGTAGTTGATCAATTTCTGCATTACCTTATGCTAGAGGACCTGGCAGACCCATATGGGATCAGTGTGTCATGTATATTGGACAAAGACTATTCCTGATTATATCTTGAACCTGTATGAATAATGAAGTCAATTCTGTATCATCTGGTATAAATTCAGCAGTTTCAATATGCAAAACAACTCTTTCTGCATATTGTGAATCAATAACTATATTAAGAGGTTCTTTAAAATCCCTAAGTACCATAAGAATAACATATAATTCTGCCTTCTGAACAGAATTATAAGGGCTTTGTTTCATCTTATTTAATGCTTCTGATTTGAAACCTGCCTTCCCTGATTTATTTGCATCAGTATAAAATGTATGGACTCCAGTTACTGAAGCATCATGTACAATTCTGGGAAGAATCCAAGCAGTTTTCTTTATAAGGTTAAGTCTATCACTTTTTGATAATTGCTATTAATTTCTTTCCCCAAAATAGCACAAACTCTTTGCCATGGTTCACTGTCTTCTCATAACTATTTTTATTTCTTCAGTAGTAAAAGGCACTATAATCTCTACTGGGTCTGTACTTGCTAATTGAAGAAGTCTCAATTTACTTTTTATAATTAATTCAGAGACTTTTCCATATAAGTTTTTAATTTTTTACTTGGTTTATGTGGTAAAAAGATCCAGTCTAAGATGGTATTGTCCCTCTGCATTAAAATTTCTATAGGATAAATTCTGGATGGCAATATGACTATAATAGAATTATGATTTGCATTCACCCTATTTACATGTGCCTCATATAATTTCTCCTCAACAATTTTCAATTCCTTTCCCACTTCAGCTGTTAATTCTCTGAGACTATTCAAGTCTTTATCACCATCTAAGGTTTTGTTTAAATGAATTATTACACCAGATGTTATCCCAATAGCTGGTCAAAAACTAGAAATGTATCCTAACAATCTTTAAAAGTCATTAAGAGTTTGAAACCTGTCTCTCCTAATTTGTGCCTTTGAAGCTCTAATTTAATATAAGCCTATTCTATAACCTAGGTAATTGACAGAATCTCCTCTCTCTATTTTTTTTTCAGGAGCAATTTGTAATTCACATTTTGGCAAAACTTTCTTTACTTCTTCAAACATTATTTCTAAAGTATCTATGTTTGAATCAGATAGGAAAATGTCATCCATGTATGGTAAATTAGAGATATAGGAATTTTTATGTACTATTTCCAAAGGCTGACTTACAAAGTATTGACATAGGGTGGGACTATTGAGTATTCTCTGTGGAAGGATGGTCCACTGGTATCTCCTAGTCGGTTGAGAATTATTATAAGTAGGCCCTGTGAAGGCCAAATTTTCCCTGTCCTGTTCTAATGTGAGATTCTCCTTTGTATGCTGTGACTATCATTGGTTAATAAAGAAACTGATTTGGGCCTATAGCAGAGCTATTGGGGAACAGAGCTAGGCAGGGGTTACTAAATGAAATGCTGGGAGAAAGGAAGTGGGGTCAGAAAAGTCATGGAGCCACTTGAGACAGCTACCAAATTGGAATCTTGCCAGTAAGCCACAACCATGCGGCAATACAGAGATTAATAGAAATGGATTAAAATAAGACAAAAGAGATAGCCAATAAGAAGTTAGAGCTAATGGGCTGAGCAGTGTTTTAAATAATACAGTTTCTGTGTGATTATTTTGGTTCTGGGCAGCCGGAATGAACAAATGTCCCTCCATACTACAAATTGGTGCCAACGTGGTTGACTAAAATCCACTTAAAACCTGAAAGGACTTGAAAAGAAATTCTACATACAAAAAGACAGAGTTTTAAAAAGCTTCTTGCTGTTTGCTGGTGGTATGCTGCAGCTCCTTTAAGGGAGGTTTTCCTGACTCTGTGACAGCAAAAACAGCCACACCATTTTGAAATGTAGGTTTTCTGGGCCGTGCTGCCAGCATGACCTCTGGCTCTTTCAGGAGACTGAATATTTGGTAGCACCATGAACCAGCTATGTGCCTAGATATGGAGCATTGTATGTGGCTCTCAGAGGCAGCAAGTAGGTCAGCCATGCTGGGTTGGGCAGGGTAAGTAGGAAGTACTGTATATATACCCTACCAATGGTGCATCTTAAGTTTTTGAGAAGTGCTTAGCATTTTAAGAAGCACTTCTGAACAGTAAAGAATCACAAATACACAATATGACATATTCAGACATAAAAGACCTCTAAATGGATCACACTCTGTTTTAAAAAATGCATGTAGGCTTGTGAGAGAGAAGATAAAGAATGTAGAGAGTCATAAAAGGAAGTAAATGGTTTAGAAAATAAAAACTAAGCCTTTAAAGAGACAGAGTACAGACAGTCATAGAATAAAGGAATAAAGAAAATAATCCATGTAAAGATGGAAAATAAACAGAATCTGCATTATGTATATTATTGTGTTTTATTTGAAATTTTGACTGTGAAGGAGCTAAGTACAGAGAGACATTTCATTGTATGGGCTGCTAAGCTAAACCAGCATGAATATTATAAAGGTATCTTGAATTCAAGAGGTGAGTCTAAGGACATGTTGCTTTGGAAAAGAGGTTTTTCTTTTGTTTCCACAGAGGATGAGAACATGTGGATTGCTTCCAGACTAATATGGTTTGATAGACCAAGACCCCCTCCCAAAGGTTGCTTTGAATACTCCCCAAAAGAAAATACTTTGCCCAATAAACAACAGGATGCAGTTTGGAGGAACTATGCCCATATTCCCAAATATTTTTTTATAAATGTTTCTTTACATTTAAAGAGGGATGTGCTATAAAGATTTGCATTGGTATGGATCTTGGTTTATTGATATAAATATACAGTCAATTTTGTTATACTGTGTATATATGTTTCTGCTCTTGATTAAGGTACTGTATGTAGCTCATTTAAAAATATAATATATAATTAAGAAATATAGGTAAATAGAAAGTCATCTACAATAGTTAAGCTTGTGGTCATGCTAGATTTTCTAGATGTACAGAGAAGTATTTCAGATGGCTAGGGATTCCTCAAATCTTTCAAAGACTATAGAATATGACATTTAAAGTGTTTTAATAATTTAAGACTTTTCATGACAATGAGACACATCTGCTCCTGGCAGCACCAATTACTTCGAAAGGAATATGGACATTAAAGAGGCTCCTTATGGAGTCTTTTAGCCATTTGGGCAAGAAACTGCTATTGCCTGCACTACTTGATAAAAGGGACATGTAGGACCCACAGCTAACTAAACTTGCCTAAGGAAGGTGAGACATCATTTGGGGTTACTGCTTCATGAAAGAGTCTGACAGACATTCTTCAGGACACAGAAGAAAGTGACTGACAAACTGCCAATATAAGCAGAACCATCTTTGAAATGCCCTGCTTCATGGAAATGTCTGCCAAATACTATGGGCCTGTAGGCTGAAGATGGATGCCCCAATGGTACAGAAGATCTTTAGGTGACTCTCCAGGCAGCAAGAAGTTTCTGTCAATTCTAGAGTTTTGGAAGTTGCTTACAATGAACTTATTGTTTTCTTAGGTAATACTATATCCTTCTGGAGTCTCTCATGAAGTTGAAGGATAGATAGATAGTTTTCCTTAGATATAATAAAATATAAAGTAGATATAAATATTATAACTACAATTATTGCTTGATACCTGTCTTGTTATATGTAATTTTACTATGTTAAAGTTAAAACAGAAAAAGAGAGGTGATGTGGGATTCCCCTCTGTATGCTGTGAATATGATTGGTTAATAAAGAAACAGATTTGGGCCTATAGCAGAGCTATAGGAGAACACAGCTTGGCAGGGAAATCTAAACAAAATGCTAGGAGAGTGGAGGTATGGTCAGAGAGAAGCCATTAGAGCTGCTGGAGGCAGACACCAGTGGGAATCTTGCTGATAAACCACAGCCACATTGTGATACACAGATTAATAGAAATGGATTAAATTAAGATGTAAGTGTTAGAGCTAATGAGCCAGGCAGTGTTTTAAATAATACAGTTTCTGTGTGATTATTTTGGTTCTGGGCTGCTGGTATGAACAAGCAGCCCTCGATATCACACTTTTCTTGAAAATGTATAGTGAAGAAACAAAGTTTCAAATATTTTGGTAATAGAAAAGGCAGAGGAATTCCTGATTGTAGAGGGCCCATAGGTTGAATTACCTTACTGAAAGCTCTTAGGTCTGTCACCATTCTCCATTTACCATATTTTTAACAACAAATACAGGAGAATTCTAAGAGCTGGTTCATTCTTCAATATGGTGAGCATCTATTTGCTCCTGTACCAGCTATTCTAAAGCCTAACGTTTGTCTTCTGTTAATGGCCTCTGTTTAACCCATATTGGTTTCTCAGTTAACTATTTTAAAGGTAAGGTTTTTAGTACCTCTAAAGGTTTGTTAGTTCCTTTGTGTTCTTGTGTAGCCTGAATATCTGGTGACCTTTGTATATAGTACCTTATAATATCTGTCCCAGAATTATGAGTTTCTGGGACTGCAGGAATGTTAATATTGGTATTCCATTGCTGCAGCAGGTCACAACCCCAGAAATTCACTGCAATATTAGCCACATACAGCCTCAACTTTTCTCTTTGTCCTTCTGTCCCTATGCATTCAACCCATCTTGTGTTTTGTTTCACTTAAGATAGGATTCCAATTTCTAGTAAATATACATCTACCTCTTGAAGGCGCCAATTTGCATGCCAAGATTTTGGAGTAATGATACTCATGTCCATACCTGTGTATATCAAACCAACAATTACAATGCCAGTTTTACACAATTTTAGCTTTGTTCTTTGATCATTTATAGAAGTCTTCCAGAATATACATTCCGTAATTCCTACTGGAATTTTTGATTTATCCTCTATCATTATTCAATCATCTATAACAGTGTGGTATTTTACAGAAAGCTCTAGACATTTTAATTTTCCTGGTGAGACATATCTTCCATGGTGACTGGGAATGACTGGACCACTTTTGACTTGGGGGCCTACAAGAGGCCCTCCAAGGAGTTTACCAATGGTATGGGTTGCCTTGTCTGCCTTTTGTTGATCTTCATTCAGTTGTCCAATGTTGGCCTTTGCCACACCTTCTACATATAGATGACTGGTGAGTGAGTCCTCCTATTCTTGTCATTCCCAGAGGAGATCAAGTCGTTGGACAAAGGGGCCAAATGATAGCCCCCAACAAACCAGGCTATTTCCAAGGCCGATGGTTGCTCTCCACAAACTGACATTAAGACCTAATTGCTGAAGACAACACCTACTCAACTTATTGTTCACAGAGAAATAGGGCTAATTCCTGTCTAACACCTTTACCACTATAGACTAGTCTTCCCTCCTCCTCCCCATATAATCCTCCCACTCAAGTTCATCCACTAATCCAACCATAGCTATTTATTCTATGTCTTTTTTTAGAGAGATCTTTTCTCGCTGTCCAGTCCCTTACTCTATGGCTGTGAGAGCACATTTCACTCCTTCAACTAATAGCCTTTAAGATACCAGTCCACTTGGTATTTATGCCCATGTAAAGCATACTTCTGGTCTCTTCAAGCTGCAGGATTCGGTTGCTGTTACTGTACCAGCAGAGGATTGTGATCTGTGAGTCTACCTCTAAATAAATAACCCTCTATTATTCTCAATTCTGAGCTAGTGTGGGATTTCTTTTAAATGTTCTTCTTCACTCAATAATAGCTAATATCCACATACAAGTGAATATATACTATATCTGTCTTTCTGGGGCTGGATTAACTTACTTGAGATAATTTTTTAGCTCCATCTATTTATCTCTGAATTTCATGTTTTAATAGCTGAGTAATAGTGCATTCTGTAAATGCAACACATCTTCTTTATATATTTGTCTGTTGTAAACATCTAGACTGTTCCAATTTCTGGTTACTATGAATAGAGCATCAATAGACATGGTTGAGCAAGTATCTCTCTTGTAAGGTATAGAGTCCTTTGAATATGCCCAAGAGTGGGATAGATAAATCTCAAGGTAGATCTATTCCTTGCTTCCTAAAGAACTACCATATTGATTTCCATAGTTGCTATACAGGTTCACTCTCCCACAAGCAATGGATGAGTGTTTTCCTATTCAGCATCCTTGCCCACATGAACTGTCATTTTATTTAATTGATCTTGGCCATTCTAATGGGTGTAAAATGAAATTACAAAGAAGTTGTAATTTGTATTTCCCTGTTTACTAAGGATATTGTACATTTCTTTAAGTACTTCTCTGCCATTTGTGTTTCCTCCTTTAAGAACTCTCCTTTTCGATCTGTACCTCTTTTTATTTGCTTGTTTGTTTGTTTAAGTTTTTCTAGACAGGGTTTCTTTGTGTACCTCTAGCTGTCCTGGAATTTATTCTGTAGACCAGGTGGGCCTCAAAATCAGATATCCCCTGCCTCTGCCTCCAGAGTGTTGTAATTAAAAACATGTATCACCACTGCTTGGCTGTACCACAGTTTTAATTAAGATTTTGTTTTTCTTGATATCCCATTTTATGAGGTGTTTATATATGTTGGATAATACTCCATCAAATGTGTAGTAGATAAAAAAAACTCCCATTCTGTATGCTGCCACTTTTTTTTCTGACTGGCAGTGTCCTTATCCATACAGAAGCTTTTCAGTTTCATGAGTTCCCCTTTAATTGCTGATCTTAGTTCCTGAGCTGAAGGTGTTCCATTCAGAAAGTCCTTTCTTATGCCAATGAGATCAAGACTATTTTAACTTTTTTTGTATCAGATTCTGTGACCTTATGTTGAAGTCCATTTCTTAGTTTCCATTTTTTCTCTCTCTGGTTCTTAGAAGACTGTGGTGGCTGTGGGATATCTAGTAGGGAATATTTCAGAGATCTTGCTACATGTGGTCACTGGAGATCCCACAGAGAATATGTTTCTATGTATTGGGAGCTGACACTAAGAGATGGGTATGTCCTGTGGGGGTAGTGAGAGAGGATCCAGAGGAGAAAGCAAAGCAGGATATTCCTCCAGGATCTGTGTAGACCACTGAGAATGGGGGTAGAGAGGAAGGAGAGGCCACAACTAGTGGTCTGCTAAAGAGCTGGGGATAAGACTATGATGGGAGAATTAGAATTGGAGGAGAAGAGGGAGAGAAGGTCAGCCTACCTGTTTTCTTGGCCAGTGTGACCAGATCATTTCCAGGGAGTGCTATGTCACTGGAAGGATGGTGTCCATTAACTATACAGAAATGCCTTAATCTCATTTTGTTCAATTGTTCTTGATGTCTTGATGCCCGTGTTATTGGTGTGCTGTGCAGAAAGTCCATTCCAATACCTTTCAGTGAAAGTGTATGCAATATTTTATCCTCTTTTATGTTCATAAATGCAAATCTGATTAGGTACTTGACCAATTATGCAATCCACTGAGAATTAAGTCATAATATATAAAAAACATGAACTGAGGAGTCAAGATAAGTAAATGCTTCATTTGAAAAATAGTCTTGTAGCCTGAACAGTAGTCTTAAAAGACAAAAAAGGCTAAAAATATGTCAAAATATTCATTATCCCTAGTAATTAGGGAAAAATAATCAAAGAAACTTTAACATTCCATATTGCACATGTCAGGATGACTAACTTCAATACTACAATTGGAAAGCTCATCATGGTAAGGATATGGAGCCAGGGGAATACTCTTCCATTGCTGGTAGGAGTATAAACTTGTATAGCCACTATGAAAATCAATACAGAAGTTTCTCCAGAAACTTGGGAATGCATCTGCCTCAAGACCCAGCTATACCCAAAGGATGTTCCATCCTATCACAAGTACACTTGCTCAATCATGCTCATTTCAGCTATATTCATAAAAACCGGAACCTGGAAATGATTTAGATGTCTCTCAACCAAGATTTGAATAAAGACAATGTGGTACATTTACATAATGGAGCATTACTCAGCTGTTAGAAAAAAATACATGAAATTTGCAGGTAAATGAATGGAACTAGAAAAATTCTTCCTGAGTGCAGTAACCTAGATAAACAAATATTGTATATACTTATTTATAAGTGGAGATTAGCCATTAAGTGAATGATGATCAAGCTATAATCCACAGACCCAAAAAGGTTAGGTAAAAAGGATAGGTCTAGGGAAATTGCATGCATCCCCATGGGAAGGCTAAAGAGAATAGATTTTGTGGGTGAACTGGTGACTGATAAGGACAGGAGCAGGAAGGATCAAGTAAGAGAAAGATGTGACTGGGAGACAGAGTACTAGATAGAAATAGCTGGATTTGCAGGTAGGCACTTGGAGGCAGTGAGGAAGCATAGTGCAGTGGAAACTTCTTGCAACCTCTGAGGTGATCCTAATGAGGATGCCTAAAATCTTGAGGATATGGAGTCTGATATGTCCACATTTTGTAGCCAGTAAGGTTCCCAGTAGTGGGACTCATGTTCTATTTTGTTTAGTTGTTGGCTGAGGGGTTCTCATAGACATCCTCAAACACCCAGGCTGATGTTAAGAGAAAGGATTTCTCTCTGTTAACTGGCAGCAGAGCCACATTGCTGAGGAAAATGTCCACACAACACATTGACCATGGAGAAATCAAACTGGTGCCTACATAGAACCTTTACCTCCATGTTCTACTCTCCTTGGTGAGGGAAGGTACTCTGCAGGCTACGAAAAGAGAAATGTAAACATGAACTCTGCCACAAAACCTTTGACCTATGATCTGTCCTACCTGCAAAATATGCGAAAGGCAATGGTAGCATAGAACCTGTGGAAATGACCAAAAAATGTCTGATTTGATTTTAGCCTCACTCCCTGGGAAGAAAACCTGTACCAATACTACTTGGGAAGCCAAAACTCAGAAACTAGATAGTCCCGAGACCCAGAGTAAAACCAAACATAACTGCTAAATAATCAATAAAATGATTCCTAATCATATTATGCTATACTCATAGATCAATACATTATATAGTCATCAACAGAATTTCTTTTTATGGCAGCACATAGAAACAGATGTGGAGATCCACAGCCAGACATTATGCAGAGGGAGTGTCTAAATTGGTGAACTTCAAATTTCTGTCCTCAGAACTTAAGGAATCCTGCAAAGGAGGAAACAGAAAGATTGTAATAACCAAAAGGGATGGAGGACACCAGAAGAACAGGGCCCTATGAATCAACTAATAACAGGACATATGAACTTACAGGGACTGAATCAGCCAGCACAGGACCTATAGGGGTCTACACCAGGACCTCTGTGTATATATTATAGCTATTATCTTAGTATTTTTTTTATTTTTTTTTCCTCATTTTTTTATTAAAGATTTCCATCTCCTCCTCTCCTCCTCCCCCTTCCCTCCCCTCCCTTCCACCCATACCCCCACTCCACCCCTCTCCAAAGACAAAGAGCCATCAGGGTTCCCTTCACTATGTTAAGTCCAAGGTCCTCCCAGCTCCCCCTAAGTCCAGGAAGGTGAACAACCAAACTGACAAGGCTCACAGTGAGCCCGTCCATGCTGTAGAGTTCATGTTCATTGCCATTGTCCTTGGTTTCTCAGTCCTCCTCCACCGTCAGCCACATTCAGAGAGTCTGGTTTGGTCCCCTGTTCCATCAGTCCCATTCCGACTGGACTTGGTGGTCTCCCGTTAGATCTGTCCCACCGTCTCAATGGGTAAAAGCACTCCTCGCGGTCCTGGCTTCCTTGCTCATGATCTCCCTCCTTTTGCTCCTCATCAGGACCTTGAGAGCTCAGTCCGGTGCTCCTATGAGGGGCTCTGTCATTTTCTCCATCCAATGCCAGGTGAAGGTTCTATGGTGATATGCAAGATATTCATGAATATGGCAATAGGATCTGGACATTTCTGGCACCCTCTCCTCAGCTGCCCAAGGAACTAGCTGGGGGTGTCTTCCTGGGAACGAGTAGGTCTCTGACTCTTTTGTCTGTTCTTGGGACTCCTTGTCTCTTGTTTGGTTGCCATGTTCAACTTTGTTATGATATATTTTGTTTCATCTTATTACATTTTATTTCATCATATTTGCTTGTTATCTTATAAAAGCATGTATTTTCTTTTCTTTTCTTTTTTTTGAGACAGGGTTTCTCTGTGTAGCTTTGGAGCCTGTCTTAGCACTAGCTCTTGTACACCAGGCTGGCCATGAACTCACAGGGATCTGCTTGCCTCTGCCCCCCAAGTGCTGAGATTAATGAGAGAAAGAAAGGAAGTGGATCTAGAAAGGAGAGAAGAAGGGGAGAAAATAGAAGGAGTAGAAACTATAATCAGAATATTTTTTTCAATAAAAAAAGACCAAAAATGTTTCCACCAATAGAATGTCACTAGGGATACAAACCACACTTAAGGGCCCTGTACCCAGAAGTAGATGGCCATCTTAAAATGAACTCAATGAAATCTTTGAAGGTTGTATTTCTCTTAATGGTTTTTCAGGGATTTTTTTCTTTTAGGTCCTTTGTGCATATATTATAGGTTCTGGATTTGTGTTTTTATGGGGTTCCTTTATGTGTGAATATGTGTCTCTGGATATATGTGTGTGTTTTCTGACTTTTTCCTTTGGCTCTTTTTCTTGTTTTTTTTTTTTTTTTTTTTGTTATTGTTGTCATACTCTGGTTTTGGTCTAGGACAATGGTCTGCATTCTGTCAATTATATTTTAAATGAATACTGATTGGCCAGTAGCCAGGCAGGCAGTATAGGTGGGACAACCAGACAGGAAGTAGAGGTGGGTCAATGAGAACAGGAAAATTCAGGAAAAAAAAAGAAAGCTTGGTTAACAGGTGTGACCCAGCAACAGAAGAAGTAAGATGTGACTGCCTCACTGCATAAGGTACTGAGCCACATGGCTAACATAGGCAAGAATAATGGGCTAATATAAGTTATAAGAGTTAATAAGAAGCCTGAGCAAATGAGCCAATTAGTTTATAACTAATGTAGATCTCTGCGATTTGTTTGGGACTTAATGACTGCAGGAACCAGGCAAGACAGAGAAACCCCAACAACATGGTTTGTTTGTTTTATCTAGTTTTATTTTAATTTATTTTTCTTCTGGTGACTATTTGTTTTCTAACAAAAGATTTCAAGTCTGATTTTATGTCAACTTGATACAACCTAGTGAAAGTAGGGAACCTTAATTGAGAAAAAACTCCATAAAACCCAGCTATAAGGCATATTCTTAATTAGTGTTTGATGTGGAGGGCCTAGCCCATGTGGGTGGTGCCATCCCTGAACTGGTGGTACTGTATTCTGTAAGAAAAAGCAGGCTGGGCAAGCCATGATGAGCAGCACTCCTCCATGGCCTCTGCATCAGCTCCTGCCTCCAGGATTCTGCCCTGTTTGAGTTCCTGTCTGACTTCCTTCAATGATGAGCAGTGATGTTGCAGTGTAAACTGAAGAAACCCTTTCTTCCCAAGCTTTTTTTGGATATGGTGTTTTATCACAGCAATAATAACCCTACCTAAAATAAGTATCATCGATTCAGATGGGGAGGGGTGCTTGGAGTATTATAGGGAATCTGGGGAAAGGGAAATGTAATCTGAATGTATTATATGAAGAAAACTATTTTTAATACAAGAAAAATAAAAATGAAAGAAAGAAAAATAACAAGAAATGCTATTGTGGACATTGTCAGGAAAAGATAACATCTATTTGCTGGTAGTGAACTTGTAAATGGTTGCAGCCACTGTAGGAGCCAGTGTGGAGCTTCCTTAAAATCTGAAAATAGATCTACTTCAAGATGTACTATCTAGCTATAGTAGTCTAGTGTATATTTCCAAAGGACCTTGTCTTTCCACAGTTGATCACCCATGTTCTCTGTTACTCTACTCACAATAGCCAGGAAATGGAAACAGCCTAGTTATTGATCAGCTTATAAATGGAAATAAAAATGTGGTGGTGCATTTACAAAATGGAATATTATTTGTAGTGATATTTTGTTTGTGTTTTAACAAATAAAGCTTGACTGAAGATCAAAAATCAGAACTAAGCCACTAGATGCCAGTCAGTGGTGGCACATACCTTTAATCCCAGGATTCAGGATACAGAGACAGACAGATCTCTATGAATTCAAGGCCACCCTGGGCTACACAAGATTGAGTCTAAAAGAGAAACAGAGCTCACAAGAAGGTGATCCAAGCACTTAGAATCCTATGCCTTTACTCCTAGCACTAGGGCAGTGGAGGCAGGAGTGATATGGTTGGGCAAAGAGAGAGATATAAGGTATGAAGACACAGGAGCTCAGATACAGTTTGAGGTTTAATGGAGATAGTTATAGTCTGAGGATCACTTCTGCAGTTTGAGGATGCAGTCTGAGGATATAGTCTGTGTTATGGTTTTGGTCCCTGGTCCTTTTAAGAGACAAGCCATGCACACTCCCTCCCCATCCACTGGGGCAGGCTGATCTTCTGCCTGAGCTTGCTCTCTTTCCCATCTTCCTCTCAGAGAGGCAGCTTCGCTTCTGCCTCTCTCCCCACTTCTCCGCTTTCCCCGTCTCATTCTTTCCCCCTCTCTCTCCTCTCCTCTCTCTCTCTCTCTCTCTCTCTCTCTCTCTCTCTCTCTCTCTCTCTCCCCCCCCCCTCTCCCCTCTCCCCCTCTCTCTCTCTCTCTCTCTCTCTCTCTCTCTCTCTCTCTCTCTCTCTCTCTCTCTCTCCCTATCCATTTTTCCCTTCCCCTTTCATAATACCTGAATAAATATTCAACCTCACTCTGCAAGTCGTGTCTATCCATGTCTCTGTCTTCTGCCCGCCCACCATATGTCCCCCTGCCTGGGACCAGCCACTGCTTGGGACCAGCAGCCATCTCTTCCTGGGACTGGCTGCTCCCAGAGCCCACTACCTGCCACCATATGGCCCGCCACCACTGCTCGGGCCACTGCTCTTGGACCTGCAGCCTTCTCTGCCTGGGACTGGCTGCTCGCAGTGCCTGCTCTCTGCAGCCACATGGCCTGCTACCACCATTTGGGACCTACAGCATTTATGCTGCCTACTACTGCTGGGGATCTTGTAGCATTTTTAAAATAACAGTCTGAGTACAGGATAGCCCCTTTTGGCCTGAGCATTGGTAGTGGTAAAAACTCTCTCTAGTGGTTGGCTCCTTTATTTCTCTGATCTTTCAGCATATACTCCAATACCTGACTCTGGATTTTAGCTTTATAAGACCAAGTAGGACTGTGTTACAATTATTCAGTTGTTAAGAAGCATGAAATTATGATGTTTGAAGGTAAATGAATGTAATTGGAAATATCCATCCTAAGTGAGGTAACTCATATTCAGAAAAATATACACCCCATTTTCTCTATGTGGATATTTGATTAGAAGTTTAGATATATGTGTTTTATTTAAAATACACACAGAAGTTAGGTGTCTAGTAAGAGAACTGTTGATCTGTGAGTCTACCCCTAAATAAAGAACCCCTTATTATACTCCATTCTGAGCTAGTATGGGACTACTTTATTGTTATCCCCAACATATGGCACCACCCAGACACATGGCAGCCCAACGTGGTGCAGTCACTGACAGCACTAGAGAAAAGCCTGCTCCTATTATATTAGTAAATGAACATAGAAATAAAATGACTCCTAAAGACTTATTGTTATGCCTATAGATCAGCATATTTATCAGCCTTCATCATAGAAGCTTCTTTCAGTAGTTGGAAATTAACACAAACACCCATCAAAGGTCAATGTGTAAATAATATGAGAGTTTTGAGTACTCAGCTGTAAATTGAAGGTCTACTGTGGAGGCCCAAAGAGCCCAAAGGTCAGAGAGTTTTGGAACTTGTTTTTAGTTCAAGATTATTGTGCTTCTAACTCAAACAAAAGTCCTACCTAGTTGTAAATCACAGTTCTGCTCTCTCAAGGCTACTGTAAACAGGTGTGGCTAGTTGCGAGACCTCATGCTCCTGAAATAGAGAAGTAGGTGGTTCCTACCTAAAAAAAAGTCTAAAAATTCAACTAGATTCTAGTTCTCTTTATGAAAATAACTTGGGATTCTACCCAGGGTTTGCCTACAGAGTGTTTGGTCTAGGGCAAGAGTCAAGGGCATGAGCTATGAATGTTCAGTACTCACTGAAATTCCTTCCCAATACTATCCTATGTGTTTCTGCGTTTTATTATTCTTGTTTGTGTCTTGGTATTCCTTACTATAATTCTAGATTCACAAGCCTCCACTCTGGAAGAAAGGTAATCTTGTCAAGGCCGGTCCCGACAATCTACATCATGATCTTCCCCTCAATGTGGAGAAGAGACAGAAAGATTTTAAGAGCAAAAGGTGGGAGATGACTTCAATGATAAATTGTTTCCCAGACACAACAGAGAGGATTCAAGTATGAACTAATTGTAATGATTGTTCTATCTCTTTAAGAGACAAGCCATACCCACTCCATCCCCCATCTGCTCAGGGAGGCTGCACTTCAGCTTCTGGCCTGAGCTCGCTCTTTTGTTCATCTTCCTCTCGGGGAGGCAGCTTCTGCCTCTCTCCCCAATTTTCCCCTACCTCCACCTCTCTCTCTCTCTCTCTCTCTCTCTCTCTCTCTCTCTCTCTCTCTCTCTCTCTCTCTTTCTCTCTCTCTCTGTTCTCCTCTTCTCCCTTCCCCCTCCATAACCCTCTGAATAAATATTCAACCTCACTCTGCATGTCGTGCCTATCCATGTCTCTGTCTCTTGTCTGCCTGCCACATATATCCCTGCCTGGGACCAGCCACTTCTTGGGGACCAGCAGCCATCTCTGCCTGGGACTGGCTGCTCTCAGGGCCTGTTGCCTACTGCCACATGGCCCATTACCACTGCTTGGAAATCTACAGCATTTCTGCTGCCTACTGCTACCAAGAGGAAGATGGAAAAAGAAAGAGAGCTCAGGCCAGAAGCTGAAGATCAGCCTGCCTCAGCAGATGGGGGAGGGAGTGGGCATGGCTTGTCTCTTAAAGAGACAGAACAACCATTACATTCCCATCTCTTTTTTATAATAAAATTGGGCACCACAGGTTAAAGGAATTGGGGTGGTGGATTCTCAAGACTTTCTCCTGCTTATTTGTGGGTGTCTTCTTTGGAGAGAACCTGAGAAGGCTGGGTGCCAGCCACATGCTGGCATATCTGATCTCTTTGCTCCTGTCCAATGTTTGTGGTATGGAAATGTCTGGTGTCTCTTACACCCATTTAAGGTATTGACAGAACAAAGAACAATGTTAAATTAAGGGAAAAAATTAGGACCAGGGAATTGAGGGGGATGTATCTGACCTGTTTAAGGTGGATCCTTCAATTCGGTTCCCTGGAACTTACAAGAATTCTTTGGGTTTGTGAAAACAGAAGTTTTAGACACATACATTGTATAATGACTGTGACATATTTTTGTACAATGAAAAGTATTTTTAAGACTGTGGAGGTAGCATGCAAGAGAAATTTGATAACTTGTGTTTGTCCTCACACCTTTATAACTTGCAGGTCTTGTATTTGTATTTTACTGAAATTTGTTTGGTGAGGTTGTCCTTTTAAACTGACAAAACCTCTCAGCTATCAAACTGCATCAGAGATCTTTGAGAAGGACAAAATTTTACTTGAGTTATTGATTAAAAAATGACAGAGAACTTACTTGGTGGCACCCAGAGCTACTCTTCAGGGACCTCCCTGGTTACTGAAGGTCACATTTGCCTTTTGCTGTTTAGTTCAGGGCCTGCCAGGCTCCAGAAGATCCTGTGGTTTAAGAAATCTATAGGAAGACAAGCCTACCTTGACCTGAGCAGCTACACTGTCAATTTCAGCAATTCTGTCCACTTCTGGAGATCTTTAGTTTAGATGAGAGGCAGTTTTGCCCAATGGTCTGTGCTTGGCAGTTGAAGCAAATTGCAGATGGACATTGTTGTGTGCCCATTTTTCTTCTGTCTTTTTTGGAGGAAGTAGAGTGCTGCTAGGAGCCATTCTGTCTCTTTTTGTTTTGAAAAGTTTTTTTAATAATTAAATATTTAAATGCCATATTTTCTAGATCTCTGAGTAGCTGAGGGACATTTATCAGATATAACTACAGTATTGAATCTTCCTGGAGAGCTGGGTCTGAGCCTGACTGTACTGGCTCTTAACAGGTAAGATTTACACTCATAAAAAGACAGAAAGAAAAAAAAAACGGCTTGCAATAGAAGGTTAATGTCAGAACTGACAATAGTAGAGAATAGCTCAATATATTTTAAATGAGGGTTGGATTAAATAGAAAGTATTTTTGTAAAAGACATAAAAGTACATACCAATTTAAAACATGAGACTTATTGTTTTGTGAAGCGTGGTGGTCGGCCAGCAATGGGAAATAACCAAACTAGCCTTGTCCGAAATAATCAGCTTTAATAAAGGAAGGAAATGGGGCAAACTTACAGAGCCAGTGTTCCAGTGAAGAGCAGGGAACCAAGAAGGAGGAGCTTACCCAAACACAGATCTTTTAAAGGTATTTTGTGCCCTGGAGGGGTCATGCCCCTCAGAAAAGGGATTGGTCGCCTCCCCAACAGTTTTGTAGTCTGAAATGAGATGTAATGAACAATTATAACATTAAGCATAGGTGCATTTAAGTTACATGTATGATCACACACAGAGACTGAACAGGAATTGGGAAAAATGGATGCTCTTGGTGGGTCCTACCAAAGGCATGCAACTGTGCAAAACACATGCAACAGAGTCAACAAGAGGAATTTAATGAAAAAATCATAAGTAAACCAGGGGAAAAGACAGGGCATGTTTTAGTAAAGATGGAAGAACTTGGTCACCTGACCTGGCTCTCAGTTAGGATGGCAGTAAGGTCACCCATGCAACAAAGTTAACACTGGGGAACCAGAAAGGTAATACCTCAGTAAAGATGGCAGAACTTGGTTACCTGACCTGGCTCTCAGCCAAGATGGTGGCAAAGTCACCTGACCCCAGTCAAAATGGCAGCAGCCACATGTTGTATGGAAAAGCCACTCAGTTAAGATAGTGGTGAAGTCACCTGACTTCAGTTAACATGGTGGTAAGGTCACATGACCTCAGTCAAAATGGCAGCAGTCATATGTTGTATGAAAAAAGCCACAATTTTTGAGCTGTAGGGGTTTTAAGCTCAATAAGAGATGAAAAAGCCACAATTTTTTTGAGCTGCAGGGATTTTAAGCTTAATAATAAGAGAGACATTGAGGTGTGATCTGCCCTGTCACTGAGCCACCATGCCACAAGTCACCATGCCACAAGCCACAGTGGGAAGCAAAATGCTGGAACTGAAAAAGCTGTACCGTGCTACAAGCCATGGCCGGGAGCAAAGGCTGGAACTGAAAAAGCCACACCATGCCACAAGCCATGGAAGGAAGGAAAAGGCTGGAAATGAAAAACAGCACTGCATGGATCTGACCAATCTTGTTGGCAGCAGTAACCATGACAGGGTCCATTTGCCTATGCACTGACAGTAGTTAGAAATCTCCCACAGAGAGTAGTCAGAAAGCTCCCATAAAAGTGGAGCTGGCGAGACACCAGCAGAGTGAGGGTAAGAGCTAAGGCTTAGGGTTTTGGGGCCTCTAAAGTCTTCCACTTCAGGGGGAAAGACCTAGATGGCTTGCTACCACAGCTGAAATTGTGAATACCCGTGAAACAGTGTCTCCCCCTATAGGCAGGGTGCAAATTGGCACGAACACCACAGGACCTGTGAGCCGGGTGTTCCCTGACCCCAGGTGGGGTGCTATAGCCTAGCTGGATCCAGTTACAGTGACTCGAAAGCCAGAGAGGCCAGAGGCCACTCTGAGCGGCCTTTTACAGCAAGGGAAAAAAAGAAAAGAAATGGAAAATAAGAGAGAAAGAAGGGTCTGAGAAACCCTGGGCCCTCAGTCATGGGTGGATTGGCCCCAGGACATTCCAAACACGATTTAAGCTGAGGGAAGAAACCATAGCAGAATGGGGGAAATTCACCAATCGAAGCCAGTGGTATGAGTAGAAATCACATTGTAGAAATTTTGCTCATGCATATGGAACATGCAGTTGTTGAAAAAAATACCTGGTTTAGGATCCCGACCCTGAGAGAGGAGTTTTGGGGCAGGAGAGCTATCTGAGTCACAGCACCAAATGTAATGGAAAAATTTAAAATGTTTCAGGATTCCTGGCAGCAGTAGGCAGAAGAAATGCTGTAGGTCCCCAAGCGGTGATAACAGGCCATGTGGTGGCAGGCAGTGGGCCCTGAGAGCAGCCAGTCCCAGGCAGATATGGCTGCCAGTCCCCAAGCGGTGGTTAGTCCCAGGCATGGAGACACGTGGTAAGCGGTCAAGAGACAGAGACATGGATAGACATGACATGCAGAGTGAGGCTGAATATTTATTCAGGGGGTTATGGAGGGGGAAAGGGAGAGGGGGGAAGAGGAGGGGGGAAGAGAAGGGGGAAGAAAAGAGAAACAGAAGTGGGGGAAGGGGAGAAGTAGGGAGAAAGGCAGAAGCTGCCTCTCTGAGAGGAAGACGGAAAAAGAGAAAGAGCTCAGGCAAGAAGCTGAAGATCTGCCTGCCTCAGTGGATGGGGGAGAGAGTGGGCATGGCTTGTCTCTTAAAGAGACAGAACAATCATTACACTCATAGCACCTGTAAGAGCATGCATTAGAACTTCACAGGCTCATGGCAGAGAAAAGTCCTAGCATGGAGGACGGGCAGTGTACATAAAATGTCACCCCTAACTGAGGAGTAATTGCCATCTGATTTCTGCTGTGAGAGAGAATGTCAGCTTTCTCCAGTGATATGACACCTCATATATCAACCAAACTCTGGGACAGATTGTGAACAGAAATTGAGTTGGTCAACACAAGCTAGTATCCATGGGTTTTAAAACTTTGAGAGGGGGAGAAAAAGTAAGAACACAAAGTTGAGTTGGTAGGGAGGTAGAAAGGGAAAGGAGTTTATATTTGATCAAAATATGTTGTCTGAAACCCTCAAAGAATTAATAAAAACATATATGAAGAAGGTACCTCAATCATATCTTTCCTATTAAGTGACACAGGGATTTTTACAAAGGTATTCCATTTTATTCATACCCCACCACTGGAAATCACATATGTATTCAGAATTGTACCCACAGCACATATTTTTGTATATTATTCCTTTAAGTCACCTAACATATGATAGCTTTTATACAAAAATGATTGATTAAGGACTTTCTCTTTCACATAACCATTAAATCAGTAACTTATCCAATGATCTGATGCAGAATGCAACAAGTACTTAATAAAGCTGTGTTCCCTTTGAGTATAAGACTTTTTTCTTCACTCTCTTAGCCACCTTCTTTGACTGAAATCAAAGCTTTTAATGCATCAGTCTTGTTAAATCTCTTGCCAGTATGTAGGAAATTGAAGCAATAAACCACAACTTGTTTGTTGTGGTGTTAACATTATTAAGTACTCAGCTAGCTGACAGGAGCCCCATTTTTCCATTAAACTGCAATAGAACTTCATGCATATTTAGCTCTTTGGCATTTTTCTTATTTTTTCCCCTGATGACTGGTTTGAAAAGTTGCCTTCAAATTTACTACACTCCACTTCACTTTTCACATAATCAAAGTTATGACATATTGGCTTAGCAAATTGCTATTGTCTTTTTATTACTATTTTTAAAACACCATTCAACTGCCTGTTCCATGTAAGGACATATGTAGCAATTATTTCCTCTGTATGGTAGTTAATGGAACTGGGCCTTGAAATTCTACTACTGAATTCTAAAGGATAGTGTTTTAAGGCTAGATACTTTTAAATGTATATAATTTTTAATATTATTATTATCAAGAGCTATTGTGAGTCTGCTGTATTTTCATTTGATTGAGTAGTTTGTTTCATACATTGGTTTGAATGGCTCCTCCATAATTCAGATTTTGGAAACTTAATCCTGTTACAATAATGTTGAGAAATGGGCTTTAATGAAAGGTGTTTAGGTCATAGAGGTGGAGAAGTCATGGATTAATACTGTTGTAAAAAGTTCTCATATAAATGGGTTTGCACTATTATTTTTGCTCTTCCATCATCTGCTATGTGTTAGTACAGCTAAGTTTACCAGATGGAATACCTGGTTCTTGATATTGGACATTCTATCTACCCCAAAGAATTGTGAGCTAATAAATTTCTTCATTAACAAATCTCAGGAATTCTGTCACAATAACACAAAAAAGATAAAGACAATCCACAGGTAAAATTTTTCTGTCTTGTAAGTTAAAGTGACCTTTCTGCCTGCTGTTATACTTTCTGAAAATACTATGGATTTCATGTCAGGACATTTCTGCAATGGATGGTTTGTATACGACTAGTATACTGTATTACAACAGGCAAAAATAATTTTCTATAACCTCTGTGTCTAGTCGACTGTATTAGCTAAAATTTTCAGGGCTTGTATGTTACATTTTAAAACCCCATTTCACAATTTTTCTGTATTTCCTACTACTTAGATTTCCTAATAGGCTCCTTACTTTGGTCAACAGCCCTATTACGTAATCCTTTATGATTTTCAAAAAAATCATTGTTTCCTTCATTTTAAAGAAAGGAACAACAACCTACTTAGTATGTTTTCCTTCTTTGTAATAATTTCTCCATTGTAGTTCCAGTACTCCTAATAGAGTCCAGACTGTTACTACTTTATTCTAAAACAGGCATGCTGCTTTCTCTCATTCTGGTTGTCATATTAAAAACGGCAAGTGTTTTCTTCTTAAGACACTGTTTTTATTTAGCCTGGCTGAGAATTGTGTTAAACTGACAGTGACAAAAATGAGGGGTTAAGACTCTTGTTAAGTTTATATTATATAGCAGAGAAGCTAAGCACTGGAATTCATCACTTCTCAAAAATGAATACCCCCCACTAGCTAGCATAACAAATTATAAGAACTTTTCCTGTGGTAGTAGAACTTTTCATTATGTAGCCCTAAATTACCCCTTTATTTTCTACTACCATCTTATAAAAATCCTGTATAATGGCATTATTCATTTAATATATAAACATATAAATGTCCCTGGTCATTAAGCCCCATTCAGAGCAGAAAATCAATCATAGTCAAAATTCATCATTAGAGTAACTTATAAGACTCAATGGGTAAAAAGTCCTTGCCTCACAAGATGAATGACCTGATATCAATCCCCTAAAACCCATAGTATAAGACAGAACTATGCTTACACGCACAAAACATACACAGCATAGATAAATATAATGATAAGAACATTTAAACAAAAAAGGGCTCAGCATGAAAATTTCCCAGTGATGGGACCTAAATTGAAAAGTCTCATTAAGAAGTAATTTTATATTTTATTCCATATTGTAAATGAAATGTCCCTACTATGTGATCTAATGTATTTGTACTTATTACAATGTGCTATAATTTATATGGGGCTAATTAGAGTATTATTAGCACCTAGGGAGCAAAATTGTTGTTGTTTCCCACAAGCTAGCACAATGTCTGAAACATAATAGCCTCTCAATTATTGAATAACTGAGTT
This sequence comes from Arvicola amphibius, assembly GCF_903992535.2. Classification (NCBI taxonomy): domain Eukaryota; kingdom Metazoa; phylum Chordata; class Mammalia; order Rodentia; family Cricetidae; genus Arvicola; species Arvicola amphibius. Next base: position 131,084,626 of record NC_052065.1, on the reverse strand, counting down.
AATGAAGGAATGAATGCTGAAACAATTTTCAGGCAAAATTAAATCTTTCTACGTAACGATGGAGTTTTAATCAAATAACTAAAAGTATCCACTTATATGAAAGCTAAAATGGCTTCATTAAACACTGTATTGTTCCTAAGATATAAGATATTATGTGAAAGTCACGTAAAGTTTGGGAAGTGAGACATTTTAATAGTGGACTTAGACTCAACAATGATCATCCCTCTACAAAATGGTCAATTTGAAAACATAATTTATGTATACATAAAAATATTTTCACCAGCTAAGGAAACCAGGGAATAAATTGTAGTACCAGTACATCATCATCATCATCATCATCATCATCATCATCATCTTCATAGATGCTTCAAAAAGAGTAAGGACAGTTTGCTTAATTACTTCCATTACTTCTCCTCCAAGCTGTGACAGAATATCATAAAGAAAAAAGAAACTCTTTTCATAAGAGAAAGAGAATTTTGTATTAAATCATAATACTACTGATGCTACAGTAAAATTTAGTGCTGTGTTATCTATCTATGATCCCATAGTTCAAGAATAAACCTGTAGAATGAACCTCTAGATATACCTTAGCACCAGGTGGGACCAAACATTTCCTGATTAAAGCCTCCATGGAAAATTAAATCTCTGGAATGCATCATTACCAGGCTAATGCCAACAGGGTCTAGAAGTCCCTCAATAACAGCCAGATGTCAGTGGTTCTGGCCTTCAGGTATATCCCTATAGTCATACACTTTCTGCACGACTTTTTCTAAGATCTTAGTCCATCACATCACTAGGTTGGATGTGTGAAGGTACCTCATGAGCTTCAGGTACCTTTGGTTTCTAAATACCCAGACAATGCCAGTCTGAGAAAAATAAAAATATATACTGAATTCAAATGAGAAGGCATTTATCAAGAGCAAATATAATATCATTAATAGAAGGAAAAGGAATACAAGTAAATGACTTTAAAGAAATAGTGGTATATGCATCCGTTTACCCCCAAACCAAGAGATCATCATGGAAAAGGGGACAGAAAGAATATGAGAGAGGTAAAATATGTCTCCAGGAAAACAGTGTGTCAGACATGAAAAGGCTATTACATATATGAACACACACCATGATTGCACAAGACTGGCATAAGATTAGGCCAGTCAAAATCTCATCATGCAGGGGGAAGGAACTAAGGAAGTACTACCCTACTTGAAGAGCTACTGATAATTAATGGCTGTTGGGGGTGGGGCAGTCAGTTTTGTTCAGGAATACAGCCAATGAGAGGCCACCCATGTTCCAGTACACTGTTCTATACTCATGCACATACATAAATCATTTAATAGACTCAATCAGCTTAAAAAGTAAGGTGCATATTAAGTTGGAATGGAAAAGTGATAGATGAGGTGGAAGAATTGGAGGAAAGAAAATGGGGTTTAGACTTGATTAAAACACCATATTCATGAATGAAATTCTCAAACACTAAAATTAGAAATCAAAGTGCACTAAACAAATAGATATAAAATCAAAATGTAATTCATTCAAACAATTTAAAAATAATCAGTCTTGAAGAAGTTGTTTACAATTTGGACTATGAATTTATTAGCTACAGATTATTCATGGATAACAATAAAATTTTGAAATACCTTTTCATATTAGATATTAAGTATAATCAAAGTGAGTACTAACACTGACAGAAGTATGTGTACAATGAAGTTGACAAAAATAAGATTTACTGAGCTATGGTATGAATTCAAGACCAACCTGAGTATCTTAGTCACTCTTCAATTGCTAAAAAGAGACACCATGACAAAGGTAGTTTAAAAAAGAGTTCATTGTGGCTTCCAATTGCAGGTGAGTCTATGACATGACAACAGGAAAGCAGGAAGGCATGGCATTGAATCAGTAGCTGGGGGTATAAATTGGATCTCTAAACAAACAGCAGAATGAGAGAGAGAGAGAGAGAGAGAGAGAGAGAGAGAGGAGAGAGAGAGAGAGAGAGAGGAGAGAGAGAGAGAGAGAGAGAGAGAGAGAGCTAACAAAGAAATGACATGGGCTTTTGAAAGCCCCTCCAATACTCCAATAACATCACATCTCCTAATCTTTCCCAAACAGTTCCACCAATTTTTGGGGACCAGTATTTCAAATATATGAACTAATGGTGTCCATTATCATTAAACTACCACACTGAAGAGCAATTTAAGAAAGCTTAGCATGAAAATATACAAAAACAGTTCACCAAAATAAGAGTTGAGCTGAATTACGAATTTCACAGGGTTTAAAATAATAAAACAACAAATAAAAATCTAAGACATAAAGATATAATTAAAGAAATAAAAATTCAGTAGAGAATATGAGCAATAGAAGGGCTCTAGGAAAAGAAATAACCTATAAACTTTAAATCAAGTCATTGGAAAAATTTTAAAAAAACAGAAGAAAAAAAGAATAAAATAAGAAAGTTATCAGGTGTGTTTTAGAACTTCTTTTCCTATACCTATATCTTTTTTTTCTATTTTATTATTTTTATTCAAAATTTCTGCCTCCTCCCCACCTCTCCTATCCAGAGAGCAGTAAGGGTTCCCTGCGCTGTGGGAAGTCCAAGTTCCTCCCCCCTCCATCGAGGTCCAGGAAGGTGAGCATGCAAACAGGCCAGGCCCCCCCAAAGCCAGTATGCATAGTAGGATCCAAATCCAGTGTCATTGTCCTTGGCTTCTCAGCAGCCCTCATTGTCCACCATGTTCAGGGAGTCCAGTTTTATCACATGCTTTTTCAGTCCCAGTTCAGCTGTGCTTGTTAAGCTCTGAATAGATCAGCCCCACCATCTCAGTGGATGGGGGGACCCCTCGCAGTCCAGACTTCCTTGCTCATGTTTTCCCTCCTTCTGCTCCTTATTTGGACCTTGGGAGCTCAGTGCGGTGCAACAATGTGTGGCTCTGTCTCTATCTCCATCCATCACCAGATGAAGGTTCCCTCACGGTACTGACTTTCTCATGTTCTCCCTCCTTCTGCTCCTCGTCAGGACCTTGGGAGCTCAGTCCTGTGCACCAATGTGGAGCTCTGTCTCTATCTCCACCCATCAACAGGTGAAGGTTCTATGGTGATATGCAATATATTCATTAGTATGGCTATAGGATCTGGCCTTTTCCAGCTCCCTCTCCTCAGCTGCCCATGGAACTAGCTGGGGGCATCTCCATGGATAGCAGGGAACCCCTCTAGAGTCAAGTCTCAAATAATCCTAAGGTGGCTCCCTTAATTAGGATATATGTTTCCCTGCTCCCATATCCACCCTTCCTATATCCCAACCATCCCATTCCCTGAAGTTCTCCCCGTCCTCCCCTTCATGCTTTTCTCTCCCCATCTCCCCTTGCCCCCACCCCACCCCAGCCCCAAGTTCCCAATTTTTGCCTGGCAAACTTGTCTACTTCCAATATTAAGGAGGATAACTATATGTTTTCTTTGCTTTCACCTTCTTATTGTCTTCTCAAGGATCACGAATTATAGGCTCGATGTAATGTTTTATGGCTAAAAACTGATTATGAGTGATTACATACCATGTTCATCTTTTTGGGTCTGGGTTACCTCATTCAGACTAGTGTTTTCTATTTCCATCCATTTGCATGCAAAATTCAAGATGTCATCGTTTTTTACCGCTGAGTAGTACTCTAACATGTATATATTCCACACTTTCTTCATCCATTCTTCCACTGAAGGGCATCTAGGTTGTTTCCAGGTTTTGGCTATTACAAATAATGCTGCTATGAACATAGTTGAACAAAAGCTTTTGTAGTATGATTGGGCATCTCTTGGGTAAATTACCAAGAATGGAATTGCTGGGTCCTGGGGTAGGTTTCAGGAAATCCCGAATTTCCTGAGAAACTGCCACACTGCTTTCCAAAGTGGTTACACAAGTGTGCATTCCCACCAATAATGGATGAGTGTACCCCTTACCCCACAACCTCTCCAGCAATGGCTATCATTGGTGTTTTTGATTTTAGCCAATCTGACAGGTTTAAGATGGTATCACAAAGTTGTTTTGATTTGCATTTCCCGGATAGCTAAGGAGGTTGAAAATGACCTTAAGTGTCTTTTGGCCATTTGGAATACTTCTGTTGAGAATTCTCTGTTCAGTTCAGAGCCCCGTTTTTTAAGTGGGTTAATTAGTATTTTGAAGTCTAGTCTCTTGAGTTCCTTATATATTTTAGAGATCAGACCTTTGTCAGTTGCAGGGTTGTTGAAGATCTTTTCCCAGTCAGAAGGCTGCCTTTGTGCCTTAGTGACAGTGTCCTTTGCTTTACAGAAGCTGCTCAGCTTCAGGAGGTCCCATTTATTCAATATTGCCCTTACTGTCTGTGCTACTGGGGTTATACGTAGGAAATGGTCTCATGTACCCCTATGTTGTAGAGTACTTCCCACTTTCTCCTCTATCAGGCTCAGTGTGTTCAGATTAATATTGAGGTCTTTAATCCATTTGGACTTGAGTTCTGTGCATGGTGATAGATATGGATCTTTCAGTCTTCTACAGGTTGACATCCAGTTATGCCAGCACCATTTGTTGAAGATGCCCTCTTTCTTCCATTGTGGACTTATGGCTCCTTTATCAAAAATCAGGTGTTCATAGGTTTGTGGGTTAAGCTCCTGGTCTTCTATTCAATTCCATTGGTCAACTTCTCTGTTTTTATGCCAATACCAAGCTGTTTTCAATACTGTAGCTCTGTAATAGAGCTTGAAGTCAGGCATGGTAATGCCTCCAGAAGTTCCTTTATTGTATAAGATTGTTTTGGCTATCCTGGGTTTCTTGTTTTTCCATATGAAGTTGATTATTGTCCTCTCAAAATCTGTGAAGAATTTTGTTGGGACCTTGATAGGGATTGCATTGAATCTATAGATTGCTTTTGGTAGAATTGCCATTTTTACTATGTTGATCCTCCCAATCCAAGAGCAAGAGATTTCCTTCCATTTTCTGGTATCCTCTTCAATTTCTTTCTTCAAAGACTTAAAGTTCTTGTCAAATAAATCCTTCACTTCCTTGGTTAGAGTTACTCCCAGATATCTTATGCTATTTGTGGCTATTGTGAAAGGTGATACTTCTCTGATTTCCCTCTCTACTTCCTTATCCTTTGTGTATAGGAGGGCAACTGATTTTTTGGAGTTGATCTTGTATCCTGCCATGTTACTGAAGGAGTTTATCAGCTGTAGGAGTTCTTTGGTGGAGTTTATTCTGGTCGCTTATGTACACTATCATATCATCTGCAAATAATGAAAGTTTAACTTCTTCCTTTCCAATTCGAATCCCCTTGATCCCCTTATGTTGTCTTATTGCTATTGCTAGAAACTCAAGCACCATATTGAAGAGATAAGGAGAGAGTGGACAGCCTTGTCGTGTTCCTGAGTTTAGTGGGATGGCCTTGAATTTCTCTCCCTTTAATTTGATGTTAGCTGTCAGCTTGCTGTAAATAGCCTTTATTATATTTAGGAATGACTCTTGTATCCCTAATCTCTCCAAGACCTTAATCATAAAGGGGTGCTGAATTTTGTCAAATGCTTTTTCAGCATCTAATGAGATGATCATATGTTTCTTTTTTTACTTCAGTTTATTTATATGATGGATTTCATTGATAGATTTTCTGATGTGGAACCAGCCCTGCATCTCTGGGATGAAGCCTACTTTATCATAGTGAATAATTTTTCTAATGTGTTCTTGGATTTGGTTTGCCAGTATTTTACTGAGAATTTTTGCATCAATGTTCATGAATGAGATTGGCCAGTAATTCTCTTTCTTGGTTGAGTCTTTGTGTGGTTTAGGTATCAGGGTAACTGTAGCCTCATAAAAGGAATTTGGCAATGACTATTCTGATTCTATATTATGAAATACCTTAAGGAGTATAGGTCTCCTTGGAAGTTTTGGTAGAATTCTGCATTGAAACCATCTGGTCCTGGGATTTTTTTCATAGGGAGGTTTTCGATAACAGTTTCTAATTCTTCACGACTAACAGGACTATTTAGATTGTTTACCTGGTCCTGGTTGAACTTTGGTATGTGGTACTTATCTAAAAAATGTCAATTTCTTTTACATTTTCCAATTTTGTGGCATACAGGCTTTTGTAGTAAGATCTAATGATTTTCTGAATTTCCTCTGTGTCTGTGGTTATGTCCCCCTTTTCATTTCTGATCTTGTTACTTTGTGTGTTCTCTCTCTGCAGTTTGATTAGTTTGGCTAGGGGTTTGTCAATCTTGTTGATTTTCTCCAAGAACCAGCTTTTTGTTTCATTGATTCTTTGGACTGTTTTCTGTGTTTCTATTTTGTTGATATCAACCCTCAGTTTGATTATTTCCAGTCTTCTACTCCTCTTGGGTGAATCTGCTTTTTTTTCTAGAGCTTTCAGGTGTGCTGTTAAGTCTCTAATGTGTGCTTTCTCTGTTTTCTTTATGTGGGCACTTAGTGCTCTGAACTTTCCTCTTAGCACTGCTTTCATTGTGTCCCATAGGTTTGGGTATGATATGTCTTTGTTTTCATTGAATTCAAGGAAAACTTTAATTTCTTTCTTTATTTCTTCCTTGACCCAGGGGTGATTCAGTAGTTGACTGTTCAGTTTCCATGAGATTGTAGGCTTTCTGGGGTTAGAATTGTTGTTGAATTCTAGCTTTATTCCATGATTATCTGATAGTACACAGGTGGTTACTACAATTACTTTGTATCTATGGAGGCTTGCTTTGTTACCAATTATGTGATCAATTTTTGAGAGGGTTCCATGCGATGCTGAGAAGAAGGTATATTCTTTTCTATTTGGGTGGAATGTTCTATAGATGTCTGTTAAGTCCATTTGGTTCATTACCTCCATTAAGTCTTTTAATTATCTGTTAGCTTTCTGTCTGATTGACCTGTCTAATGGTGAGAGAGGAGTGTTGAAGTCTCCTACAATTAATGTGTGTGGTTTGATGGCTGCCTTGAGTTCTAATAATTTTTCTTTTACATAAGTGGGTGCTTTTATATTAGGAGCATAGATATTCAGGATTGAGACTTCATTCTGATGGATTTTTCCTGTTATGAATATAAAGTGTCCCTTTCCATCTCTACTGATTGATTTTAGTTTGAAGTCAACTTTGTTATAAATTAGTATGGCCACACCCACTTGTTTCTTAGGTCCATTTGCTTGATAAATCTTTTCCCAACCCTTTACTCTGAGTAGATGTCTGTCTTTGTGGTTGAGATGTGTTTCTTGTAAGAAGCAGAATGTTTGATACTGTTTTCGTATCCAATCTCTTAGCCTGTGCCTTTTTATAGGTGAATTGAGTCCATTGATATTCAGTGATATTAATGACCAGTAGTTGTTATCTCCTGTCACTTTTTTCTGGTAGTAGAGTTTGTGTGTTACCCTTCTTTGAGTTGTGCTGGTGAAGGGTTGCTAGATGTGAGTTATTATGGGCATTGTTGGACTCCTTGATTTTTGATTTTCCTTCTATTACTTTCTGCAAGGCTGGATTTGTGGCTATGTATTGTTTAAATCTCTTTTTGTCCTGGAATATCTTGTTTTCTCCATAGATGGTGAATGCAAGCTTTGCTGGGTATAGTAATCTAGGCTTGCATCCATGTTCCCTTAGTGTCTGTAGCACATCTATCCAAGACATTCTGGCTTTCATGGTTTTCATTGAGAAGTCAGGTGTAATCCTGATAGGTTTCCCATTATATGTTACTTGACCTTTTTCTTTTGCAGCTCTTAGTATCTGTTCTTTATTCTGTATGTTTTGTGTTTTGATTATCATATGGCATGGGGATGCTTTTTTTTGATCCAGTCTATACAGTGTTCTGTGGGCTTCTTGTACCTTCAAAGGAATATCCTTCTTTAGATTGGGGAAGTTTTCTTCTATAATTTTGTTTAATATATTTTCTGGGCCTTTGAGTTGTACTTCTTCTCCTTCTTCTACACCAATTATTCTTAGGTTTGGTCTTTTCATGGTGTCCCAGATTTCCTGGATGTTTTGTTTTAAGAATTTGTTAGGTTTGTTTTGTTCTTTAATCTGTGAGTTTATTTCCTCTATAGTATCTTCAGAGTCCGAGATTCTTTCTTCTATCTCTTTTATTCGCTTGGAAATACTTGTCTCTGTAGTTTCTGTTCGCTTACTCTGAATTTCCATTTCCAGTCTTCCCTTGGAATGTGATTTCTTCATTATGTCCATTTCATCTTTCAGGTCTTGTACTGTTTCCCTTACATGTTTTATTGCTTTTTCTTGTTTTTCTTTGGTATCTCTGAGAGATTTATTTATTTTCTCTACCTTTTTTTTTGTCATCTCCATTTCTTTATGGCAATTTTTTACCTATTGTTTAAGGTCCTCTATTATTTTCATAAAGTACCATATAAGGTTGAGTTCTTCTGTTTCTTCTGGAGTAGGGTGTTCAATTCTTGTTGTTTCGGGATGTCTGGATTCTGGTGATGTCATGTTGCCTTTCATGTTGTTGGTGGAGATCTTGCATTGGCGCCTGCCCATCTCTTCCTTCAAATGGAGCCAGGAGGTACTTGGTGTCTTAGACCAATCTTTGCTGTGACTGAATCTGGTTGGATCTCCTAAGTGCTGGAGCAGGGGCTATTCCTTACAGCACAATCTGAAGGAGCCCTCACTCCCTTTCCAGAATCCTCAGACCTGCCTGTAGGGCAGCCTCTCACCCCTTTGGGTGGATGGCCTTAGTACAGGAGCAGGACCCTTGAATACACTAGGGAAGGCTGTCCAGATGGAACTCCACCACACTAAACCAGGGATTCCTGGTAGCCCAGGGACGCCAGAGGGACAAAAGGGCCAAGGTGGGGGCAGGGCAGGATGGAGTATCACACTGCGAACCTCGCAGCACAATCTGAAGGAGCCCACACTCTTTTGCAGGAATCCTCAGACCTGCCTGGAGCACAGCCTCTCACCCCTTTGGGTGGATGGCCTTAGTATAGGAGCAGGACTCTTGATTACACTAGAGAAGGCTTTGGAGAGGCAGAGAAGTGGGTACCAAAGACACCTCTGCACCAGGAGCTGGGGAAGGGGGCCTGTGCTCTCTTCCAGGTCAGGTTGCCCCAGGGTCGCACACACTCACCCGTCCAGATGGAACTCTACCGCACTGGATCAGGGATTCCTTGTAGCCCAGGGACTCTGCAGGGACAAAAGGCTATACCTATATCTTGTAAAGTTTCTTACATCTAAATATTGTGAAGTACTGCCTATATTTTCTCCTATTATTTTCACTGTTTTAGGCTTTACATTGAGGTCTTTGACACATTTAGGGTTACTTTTTTTTGGCTTGATAATAGATACAATTTCATTCTTCTGCATGTGGATATACAGTTTTTTTTTTCACCACTGTTTGTTGAAGATTTTTTTTCTCCAGTTTAATTTTCTGACTCTTTGTAAAATTCCTTGGATTTTCTACTTTGTTCCATTGGTCTACATGTCTATTTTTCTTTCAGTACTATACTGTTATCATCATTATGGATCTGCAGTGTATTTTAAGATCTAAAATAGTAATCTCTCAAGATTGATCAGATATCTGTTGTTTCCTGGGGTTCCAAATGAATTTTCAGATAGTTTTTTTTCTATCTCTGTGAAAAGAAAATGAAATAGAATTTTGATTGGAATTTTATTGGATTTACAAAAGAATTAAGACCAACAATTGGCAAGTAGGATTTCATAAAACTAAAAATCTTCTGTAGTGTTAAAGAAACAATCAACTTAATGACAAGGAATCCCATAGAGTAGGAGAGTCTTTGCTAGCCATAAATCTGGCAAAAGATTAATATCCAGAATATACAAAGAACTCAAAACATAAAGAATCAACAAGCAAATGATCCACTTAAAAATTGACCTGGGACCTAAACAGAGTTCTCAAAAGAATAAAACATGTCTAGAAAGTATTCAACATGCACAGTAATTAGGGAAATACAAATCAAAGCATCTTTATGACTTTGTCTTACCCCAGTCAGGATGGTATAGATCAACAAAACATCTGACAAAAGATGCTGGAGGGATATGGAAAAAGATAAAACTTATTCACTGTTGGTGAAATTGCAAATTGGTGCAGCCAATATGAAAATCAGTGTGGAGGATTCTTGAAAAGCTAAAAATATGACTGTCATAAGACAGCTATACCACTCCTTGGCATATTCCCATAACACTCCACATTCTACTCCACACATACTTACTCATCCATGTTCATCTCCACTCCATACACAATAGCTAGAAAACTGAAACAGCCTAAATATTCTTTAACTGAAGAACAGATATAAAATGTACATTGTACATATAATATAGAATACTATTTAGCTGCAAAGGAAAAACAGAATCACAAAAATTACCCATAAATGGATGGATTTAGAAAATATTACTTAGAGATAATCCAGACACAGAAATACAGACAGCACATATTCTATCTCATCTATGGTTCCTAGTTCCAAATCCTCAGATATAAGTATATAAACTAGTAACTACAGAAACCTGGAAAGATTAAAAAGAATACCATGTTGAGCAGAGCCCTAGATAGAGAAAAGAATATCAGGATATAAATGTTATGAAAGGGGAATTGGGAAACAAGGAGGGAGGCTTTAATTGGGAGAAGAGAAAGGTCAACACAGAAAAGGGAGATAAGAGAGATAAAAAACACTAAGGACATTTGGAAATGCCTTTAGGCATTATATATATATATATATATATATATATATATATATATATATATATATATATATATATTATACATGTATAATGTATCTATATATAGATATGTATAATGTGTATATATGTAATATACATATACGTGTATGTTTAATTAAATTATGCTACTTGGGCTGGCAGTACTCCTCCCAATAGCAATAAATCATCTAACAAAAACACAACATCAGGCATAAGAAACTTCTTTTCTAGTTGTTAGTCATGGAATCCCAAAACAATATAGAATAATGCTAATGCCCATGTTTACTTCCCAGAGGGTGAAAGTATGTATGCATTGTTGAAGACACTATATACTTCAGACAGAAGACTCAAAAAATTCTATATAGATCTGACCTTACCTGAAAGTCTCCTCAATAAGGAAATTCTTTCATAGTACCAGAAGGAACTATATGTACTGCCAAAGTAGAGAAGCAATCAATAGCCATACCTACTGACAGTTATGAACCACAATGACAAGCATGGAGAAATATCCCTAAAACTTCAATAGTGGCACTCATTTTGGTAGTAACTAACAGCTTTCTCATAAAACTTAATGACTGATAAAGAGGAGAGAAATTTCAACAGTACTGTAAACCTAGCCAACTACCCTACAGTGTGAGGTAAATGATCTTAGAGGAGAATCTGCTACATTCCTAAATGCATTGTAAATGCTTACCCTTACAAGCACAGATGCATGCACAGATTTTCATCAAAGATGAAAATCATCACAGAAAACCACACATGATCAAAGTACAGAGAATAATCTATAATGGGGTGTTCCTTCCGAAAAGAAACATTTACAACACAACTCCTATACATAAGGCTCAGGAATTATTGTAAAAAGGGGGAAGAGGTGGATTCTAAGAGCCAGAGAATCTAGAAGTCAGCTGTGGCATTTTGTCTCCTAGAAATGACAAGGAAACTATACCCAGGACACCCCCAAAATACAGCTGCATAAGTATGATCTGGACAAGAAAGATACCAATAAACATGCTGATATGGAAGAAGGAAATCTTTGGGGTCCCCACCCATAGACAAAAGACAGCAACTGATGAGAGAATGATGAGAGAAGGGGAAGTAGTTTTCCATGGGATAAGATACCCAATGTATTATTAAATGGCAGGCACTTAGCCCTGAAATCATATACATAGAAACAACACTATATGGACCCAGAAGTAGTATTTATATTATATGCATATATAAATATATAAGTAACAAGAGTAATCAAAGAAAAAGAAGACAATAATTTGAGAGGGAGTAAGGGGGTCATAGTAAGGAGTGGGGAGAGAGAAGGCATGGGAGGGGTTGGAGAAGAGAAAGGGAAGGGAAGACAAAGGGAATTATATTTAATTAAAATAAAGAAATATTAATAATAGAAAGTTTCAAATTTTCACTGTATTATTATGTTTTTTAAAAGAAAAGAAACTATCCTTTTACATTTTACATACTAGTCACAGTTTCCACTCCCTCTCCTCCTCCCATTCCCTCCACTTACCCTCTCAACCCACACTGCACCCACTCTTCAGTGAGGTAAGGCACATTGCTTTGGGGAAGGTCCAAGGCCCTCCCTAGTATATCTAGGCTGAGCAAGGTATCCATCCAAAGAGAATAGGTTCCCCAAAAGCCAGCACAAGTAGTAGGGATAAATTCTGGTGCCACTGCCAGTGGCCCCTCAGTCTGCTCCAGCCATACAACTGTCACACACATTCAGAAGGACTAGATTGGTCCTATGCTTGTTCCTTCCCAGTCTGACTGGTGTTGGTGAGCTCCCATTAGCTCAGGTATACTGTTGCAGTGGGTGAACCCATCATGGTCTTGACCATTTTGATCATATTCTCATTCCTCCCACTCTTCAACTGGACTTTGGATCCTCAGTCCAGTGCTCTGATGCAGGTCTCTGCCTCTGTTTCCATCAGTTGCTGGATAAAGATTATATGGTGATATTTAAAATGTTCATCAGTCTGACTACAGGACAAGGCCAGTTCATGTACCCTCTCTTCTATTGCTTAGGGTCTTAGCTGGGGTCATCCTTGTGGATTCCTGGGAATTTTTCTAGTGCCAAGTATCTTGCTAGCCCCATAGTGGCTCTCTCAATCAAAATATCTTTTCTTGCTCGCATCTCTGTCCTTCCTCCATCTCACATATCCAGTTCCCTCAAGCTCTCTCCCCCCCACATTCCCCTTCAACTTCCCTGCCCTGTGTACTCTCTCAACTCTCATGCTCTGAATTTTGTCAGGCAATTTTGTCTATTTCCCCTTTCCAGATGGATCTATGTATGTTTTTCTTAGGGTTCACCTTGTTACTTAGCTTAGATCTCTAGGCTCATTAACCATAAGGCTCAATATACTTTGCTTTACAACTAGTATCTAGTTATGAGTGAGTATATTCCATGTCCACCTTTCTGGGTCTTGGTTACCTCACTCAGGATGGTGTTTTCTAGTTCTATCCATTTGCACGTGAATTTTAAGATGTTAGTGCTTTTTACTGCTGAGTAGTACTCTAATGTGTAAATACACTATGTTTTCTTTATCCATTCTTCAGTTGAGGAGCATCTAGGTTGTTTCCAGGTTCTGGATATTACAAATAATGCTGCTATGAACATAGTTAAACATATGTCTTCACAATATGATTGAGCTGCTTTTATGTATATGCCCAAGAATGGTATTACTGGATCCTGAGGTAGGTTGATTCCCAATTTTCTGATAAAACACCATACTGATTTCTAAAGTGTCTGTACAAGTTGGCATTCCCATAAGCAATAGAGGAATATTCATACCTCTTACTCCACATCCTTTCCAACATAAGGTGACATTGGTGTTTATTGATTTTAGCCATTCTGACTGCTATTAGATGGTATCTCAGAGTTGTTTTGATTTGCATTTCCCTGATGGCTAAGGATGTTGAACATTTCCTTAAGTGTTTTTTGGCAATTTCTCAGGAAATTTGGGATCAACCTACCCCAGGATCCAGCAATACCACTCCTGGGAATATACCCAAGAGATGCCTTATCATACTACAAAAGCATTTGTTAAACTATGTTCATACCAGCATTATTTGTAATAGCCAGATCCTGGAAACATCCTAGATGCCCCTCAACTAAAGAATGGATAAAGAAAGTGTGGAATATATACGCATCAGAGTACTACTCAGCAGTAAAAAAACAATGACATTTTGAATTTTGCATGCAAATAGAAAACACCACCCTGAGTGAGGTAACCCAGTGATGAAGGATTCCCATTGGATAATAAACAAACTGCCTTGGCTTTTTGATAGGGCAAGATTTAGATAGGCGGAGTAGACAGAACAGGAAAAAGGAAGTGAGGTAGATGGCTCAGAAGATTGCCTTGCCTCTCCTCTCTGAGACCCAGTTGCCATGAAGCCAGCCACCAGGACAGACATGCTGGATCTTTCCTGGTAAGACACCACTCGTGTTGTTACACAGATTATTAGATATGGGTTAAAGCAAGAGATGTGAGAATAGGCTAGCCAGGAGGCCGAGAGCCGGGGGGTGGGATGCAGCCTGCCGCTAATCACTAAAACCCAGATCCCAACAGATGAATATGGTATGTACTCACTCTTTAGTGGATTCTAGCCATAGAATTGAGCCTATATTACATGATCCTAGAGAAGCTAGATAGGAAGGTAAACCCAAAGAATAACATTTAGATATCCTCCTGGATATTGGAAGTAGACAAGACTGCCAGGCAAAAATTGAGAGATTGGGGTGGGGGCAGGGTGGGGGTAAAGGCAGATGGGGAGAGAGAAGTGAGAAGGGGAGGATGGGGAGAGCTTGGAGGAATGAGACAGTTGGGATGAAGGAAGAGTGGATATGGAATCAGGGAAGTATATATCTTAATTAAGGGAGCTATTTGAAGGTAGGCAAGAGATTTGATTCTAGAGGAGTTCCCAGGTGTCCAAGGAGATGTCCCCAGCTTGCTCCTTGAGCAGCTGAGGAGAGGGCACCTGAACTGGCCCTTTACTATAGCCACACTGATCATTATCTTGCATGTCACCATAGAACCTTCATCTGGCGTTGGATGGAGATAGAGACAGAGACCCACATTGGAGCACTGCATTGAGCTCCCAAGATCCAAATGAGGAACAGAAGGAGGGAGAACATGAGCAAGGACATCAGGACCAAGAGGGGTGTGTCCATTGACCGAGATAGTGGGACTGATCTAATGGGAGCTCACCAAGGCCAACTGGACTCATACGGATGAAGCATGTGATCAAACCGGACTCTCTGAGTGTGGCTGATGAGGAGGGCTGACTGAGAAGCCAAGAACAATGGCACTGGGTTTTGATTCTACTGTATGTACTGGCTTTGTGGGAACCTAGTCTGTTTGGATCCTCACCTTCCTAGACCTGGATGGATGGGGGAGGAACTTGGACTTCCCACAGGGCAGGGAAACCTGAGTGCTCATTGGACTAGAGAGGGAGTGGGAGGGGGGAAGGGAGGGAGGGGAAGGGAAATGGGAGGAGGTGAAAATTTGTAAAATTATATAATTTAATAAAAAATTAAAAAATCAGGTGTTTGTAGCTGTGTGGCTTAATATCTGGGACTTTGATTCAAAATCATTGGTCAAACTCTTTGTTTTTATGCCAGTGCCAAGATGTTTACATTACTGTTTCTCTATAATAGAGCTTGATGTCAGGATTGGTGATGCTTCTGGAAATTCCTTTATTGTATAGGATTGTTCTGGCTTTCCTGTTTTTTTTTTTTTTTTTTTTTTTTTTTTTTTTTTTTTTTTTTTTTTAACTTGGGGAGAAAAAGGTTTATTTGGCTTACATATCCAGTGTCATAGCCAATTAAGGGACACCAAGGCAAGAACTCAAGTAGGGCAGGAACACAGAGACCAGAACTGATGCAGAGGCTGTGGAGGAGTGCTGTTTACTGGACTGTTCCTTGCGGTTTGCTCAGCCTGCTTATTTATTTTTAAGTTTTCTTTTTTTCCTCATTTTTTATTAAAAATTTCCATCTCCTCCCCTCATCCTCCCCCTTCCCTCCCCTCCCTTCCACCCATACCCCCACTCCCTCCCTCTCCAGGCCAAAGAGCCATCAGGGTTCCCTTCACTATGTTAAGTCCAAGGTCCTCCCAACTCCCCCCAGGTCCAGGAAGGTGAGCAACCAAACTGATAAGGCTCACACCGAGCCTGTCCATGCCATAGAGTCCAAGCCCATCACCATTGTCCTTGGTTTCTCAGTCAGCCTCCACCATCAGCTACTTTCAAAGAGTCTGGTTTGGTCACATGTTCCATCAGTCCCATTCCAACTGGACTTGGTGATCTCCCGTTAGTTCTGTCCCACCATCTCAGTGGCTGAACGCACCCCTCATGGTCCTGACTTTCTTTCTCATGTTTCCTTTGTTTTTTGTTTGCTATTTGAAGTTGAGTATTGCTCTTTCAAGGTCTGTGAAGGTTTGTGTTGGAATTTTGATAGGGATTGCAATGCATCTATAGATTGCTTTTGGTAGAATTGCCATTTTTATTATGTTTATTTTACCTATTCAAGTACATGGGAGATCTTTCGATTTTCTGGTATTTTCTTCAATTTCTTTCTTCAAAGACTTAAAGTTCTTGTTGAATAGGTCTCTTTTACTCTTTTGGTTAGTGTTATCCCAAGATATCTTATGTTATTTGTGGCTAATGTGAAGGGTGATGTTTGACTGATTTCTTTCTCAACTTCTTTATCATTTTTATATATAAGAGCTACTGAATTTTTTTGAGTTGAACTTGTATTGTGTCACATTACTGAAGGTATTTATCAGCTATAGAAGTTCCCTAGTAGAGTTTTTGGGGTCACTTATGTATACTATCATATTGTCTGCAAATAATGAAAGTTTGACTTCTTCCTTTCCTATTTGAATTCCCTTGACCTCCTTTTGTTGTTATTGCTACAGCAAGAACTTCAAGAACTATGTTGAAAAGATATAGAGAGAATGGACAGCCTTGTCTTGTTCCTAATTTTAGTGGAATTGCTTTGAGTTTTTTCCACTTAATTTGATGTTGGCTGTCTGCTTGCTGTAAATTGCTTTTGTTAAATTTAGGTATGTTTCTTGTATCCCTGATTCTTCCAAGGCCTTTATCATGAAGGGGTGTTGGATTTTGTTTAATGCTTTCTCAGCATTTAATGAGATGATCATATGTCTTTTCATTCAGTTTATTTTTATGGTGGATTACATTAATAGATTTTCATATGTTGCATTATCCCTGCATCTCTAGAATAAAACCAACTTGATCGTGGTCTTAGATTTGGTTTGTCAGTATTTTAGTATTTTATTGAGCATTTTTGTATTTATGTTCATGAGTAAGATTAGTCTTTAATTCTCCTTTTTGTTTGAGTCTTTGTGTGATTTTGCTTTCAGGGTAACTATAGTCCCATAAAAAGTGTTTGACAATGTTTCTTCTGTTTCTATTACATGGATCACTTTGAGGAGTATAAGTATTAGCTCTCCTTTGAAGTTCTGCTAGAATTCTGCACTAAAACCATCCACCCCTGGACTTTTTTGGTTGGGAGCTTTGTAATGGCAGCTTCTATTTCCTTGCAGGTTGTAGGTCTATTTAAATTGTCCACCTTGTCTTGATTTAATTTTTATATGTGGTACCTATCCAGAAAATTGTCCATTTCTTTTACATTTTTCAGTTTTGTGGAGTACAGGTTTTTTGTGTTATGACCTAATGATTCTCTGGATTTTCTCAGTGTCTGTTGTTACATCTCTCCTCCCAATTCTGATTTTGTTAATTTGAATGTTCTTTCTCTGCGCTTTGATTAGTTTGGATAAGGGTTTGTCTATCTTGTTGATTTTCTCAAAGAACCAGCTCTTTGTTTCATTAATTCTTTGTATTGTTTTCTTTGTTTATATTTGATTGATTTCTCCCTTCAATTTGATTATTTCCTGTCTTCTACTCCTCCTGGGTGAGTCCGCTTCTTTTTGTTCTAGAATTTTAAGATGTGCTGTTAACTCACTAGTGTGAGCTTTCTGTAATTCCTTTATTCAGGCACTAAGTGTTATAAACTTCCCTCTTAGACCTGCTTTCAAGTTTCCCATATGTTTGGGTATGCTGTGCCTTCATTTTCATTGAATTTTAGGAAGTCTTTAATTTTTTTTCCTTGATCCAGGGTTGGTACAATAGAACACTGTTTAATTTCCATGTGTTTGTAGGCTTTCTGAAATTAGTGTCACTGTTTAATTCTAATTTTAAACCATGGTGATCTGATAAGATACAGGGGCTACTCCAATTGTTTGTATCTCTTGAGCTTTGCTTTGTTATCAAGTATGTGGCCAATATTAGAGAAGATTCCATGAGGTGCTGAGATGGTATATACTTTTGTGTTTGAGTGGAATGTTCTGTAGATGTCTGTTAAGTACATTTTAGTCATGACATCTGTTAGTTCTCTTATTTCTCTGTTAAGTTTCTGTTTTGTTGACCTGTCCATTGGAAAGAGTAGAGTGCTGAAGTTTCCTACTGTTAGTGTGTGGGTTTTGATATGCGATTTAAGCTTTAGTAATGTTTCTTTTACATTTGTGGGTGATTTTGTGCTTGGGACATAGATGTTCAGGATTGAGACTTTATCTTGATGGATTTTTCCTGCTATGAGCATAAAGTTTTCTTCTCCATATTTTTGAATGATTTTAGTTTGAAGTCTATTTTGTTACATATTAGGATACTACCCCACTTGTGTCTTAGGTCCATTTGATTGGAAAATCTTTTCCCAACCCTGTACTCTGAGGTAGCATGTCTTTGAGATGTGTTAAGTGTATTTCTTGTATACAGAAGAAGGCTGGATCCTGTTTTTGTATCCATTCTCTTAGCCTGTGTCTTTTTAAATATCTATTAAGTCCATTGATATTAAGAAATATTAATGACCTCTGGGCAGTGGTGACACACACCTTTAATCTCATCACTCAGGAGGCAGAGGCAGACTGCTCTCTGTGAGTTTGAGGCCAGCTTGGTCTACAAGAGCTATATCCAGGACAGGCACCAAAGCTACAGAGAAGCCTTGTCTCAAAAGAAAAAGAAAAAAGAAATATTAATAATCAGTGATTGTTAATTCTTTTATTCTTTGGTGGTAGTGTGTGTGTGTGTGTGTGTGTGTGTGTGTTTCCTTTCTTTGGGGTTTGCTAGTAAGAGGTTATCTGTTGCCTGTGTTTTTGTGGGTGCGGTTAGCTTCCTTGGGTTGGGCTTTCCTTCTAGTGCTTTCTTTAGGGCTGTATTTATGGATAGGTATTATTTAAATCTGATTTTGTCATGGAATACCTTGTTATTTCCATCAATAGTGATTAAAAGCTTTACTAGGTATGGTAGTCTGAGCTTGCATTCATGGTCTCTTTGTGTCTGCAGTACATCTGTCCAGGGCCTTATGCCTTTCATGGTTTCCATTGGGTGTAATTCTGATAGGACTACATTTATATGTTACTTAATCTTTATCCTTTGCAGCTCTTAATATTTTTTCTTTATTCGGTATGTTTTGTGTTTTGATTATTATATGGCAAGGGGACTTTTTTTAAATCCAGTATATTTGGTGTTCTGTAGGCTTCTTGTATCTTCATAGGGATACAGAAGGCTTTAGGTTGGGAAAGTTTTCTTCTGATTTTGTTGAATATGTTTTCTGTGCTTTTGAGCTGGCAGCATTCTTTTCCTTCTTCTACCCTTATTATTCTTAAGTTTGCTCTTTTCATATGTCCCAGATTTCCTAGATGTTCTGTGTTAAGAATTTGTTAGATTTAATATTTTCTCTGTCCAATAATCTATTTCCTCTTCAGTATCTTCAACTCCTGAGATTCTTTCTTCTATCTCTTGTATTCTGCTGTTTATTCTTTCCTCTGTAGCTCCCATTTATTTATCCAGATTTTTAATATCCATAATTCCCTCCGTTTGTGTTTTCTTTATTGACTCTATTTCAGTCTTCAAGTCTTGAACTCTTTGTTTCATTTGTTTGATTGTGTTTTTCCCCCTTGGGTTTCTTGGGTTTCATTGGGAGAGTTAATTAATTTCTTCCATTTTTTGTTTGTATTTTCCTCATTTTTATTAATTTTATCAAAGGCTTCTTCTATATCTAATGAGATGATCATGTGATTTCTTTAATTAAAAATATTTATGTGGTATACTATATTTATTGATTTTTGTATGTTGAATCAACCCCATATATCTGAGATGAACCAAGTTGATCTTGCTGGATGTTATTTTTTAACATTTTCATGAATTTGGTTTAAGTATTTCATTAATAATTTCTGTGGATACAGGGAACAATCAGCAAAATAATAAAGGCAATATAAAGATAACCCACAGCCAACATTTTTCTAGATAAATCAGATAAAAGACAATGAATTCCTTTCTCTCTCTTCTTGTTTGATATAGAACTTGAAGGCATAGCTAGAACAATGAGAAAATTAAAGGAGATAAAAGGATATACAAATAGAAAAAGAAGTCAGAGTACCCTTACTTGCCAGTGATATAATTCAAAACCTAAAAGACTATAAAAACTCCACCAGAAATCTCCTACAGCTGACAAATACACTCAGCAAAATAGCAAGGTACAAGAAACATACAAATTACTGGCCTTTTATGTACAAATGGTAAATGTACTGAAAAAGAAATCAGGTAGACAATATCTTTCTCAGTAGCCTAATAAAATAAAATATCTTATAATAACTCTACTAATAAATTTAAAGCCTGTACAATGAAAACTTTAAGACAATGTGAAAAGAAAATGAAGAAGATACAGAAAGACCATTCACCCATGCTCATGAATAAATGAGTAGAATAAATACTTTAAAAATATCCATCCCACTGGAAGCAATCTATAGATTCAAGATGATCCACATCAAAATTACAATGCACTTCTTCACAGAAGTTGAAATAATTACCTTAAATTTCTTATGCAAAAGCAAAAGACCTGGGCTATCTAAAACAGTCCTGAACAATAAGAACAAAAAGCCTGAAATAATTTCCATATTAGATTTCAAGTTATACAACAGAACTATAGTAATAAAACCAGCATGGTAGTGTCATAAACTCAAAGTGATCGAAGATCTAGGATTAGAGAAAAGATGGCATCTTTCAACAGCAGTGCTGATCAAACTAGATAGCTGCCAATGAAAGAATGAAACTGAATCCTCACTCACCATGAGCAAAACTCAGTTCCAATGAGCCAAGGACCTCAACATATGAACTGATGAAATGTATATGATAGAGGTAAAAGAAAGGAATACATTTTATTCATTAGCACAAGAAAACATTTTCTGAACAGAACAGAATAAAGACGCTCAAAGGGGAAGGCAGGGAGGAGAACTTGAGGGAACAGTCATCAAGATGGAAGAACAGAGATGAGAACAAAGAAAGGGATATTTCATAGAGGGAACCATTATGGAGATAAAAAAAAAACTTGGCAGTAGAGGAATTCCCAGGAATCTACAAGATGACCCCAGTTAAGACCCTAATCAATAAATAAGAGGTTGCCCAAACTGGCCTTGCCCTTTAGGCAAATTGATGAATATCTTAAATGTGACCATAAAATATTAATCCAGCAACTGATGGAAACAGAGACAGATACCTGCATCAGAGCACTGGACTGAGCTCCCAAAGTCCAGTAGAAGAGTGGAAGAAATGAGAATATGAGCAAATAGGTCAAGACCATGATGGGTTCATCCACTGAAACAATTCACCTGAGCTAATTGGAGCTCACCAACTCCAGCCGGAGAGTGAAGGAACCAGCATAGATCCAAACTAGACCCTCTGAATGTGGGTGACAGTTGCATGGCTGGGGCAGACTGCAGGGCCACTGGCACGGACAGACACCAGGATTTATCCTTATGGTTTGTACTGGCTTTTTGGAAACCCATTCTCTTTGGATAGATACCTTCCTAAGCCTAGATATGTTAGGGAGGGCCTTGGACCTTCCCCAAAACAATATATGTACCTTACCCTATCTGAGGAGTGGATGGGGGTAGAGTGAAAGGGTAGGTAGAGGGAATAGGAGGAGGGGAGGGAGTGAGAACTGGGATTGGAAATAAAAAATTAAAAGAACAATGATTAATAAATATGTTCTCATGAAATTACAATGCTGTGCATAAAAAAGACACCATTATGTGAAGAAACAGCATCCTATAAAATGGGAAGAAAATCTTTATCCAATTATCAGTCTGGCAAAAGGCTAGTAAGTAGAATATACAAAGATCTTCAAAACCTAAATATCAATAAAACTGAAAACCCATGTATGATATTTTTATTTGTGAATTAAATTAGAATAAAGTTATTTTACTTAAAGAAAAATGGGGCAAAAAAATGGGGCATGGAACTAAACATAGAGTTCTCAAAAGAGGAAGCTTCAATAGCTAAAAAAGCCACTGAAGAGATGTTCCAAATTCTTAGCCATCAGGGAAATGCAAATAAAAAACACTATGAAATTTCATCTTATTGCTCTCGGAATAGTCAAGATCAATAAAACAAATGATATCACATGTGACAAGATTCTGAGGAAAGGGATGGCACTGTAAACTTGAAATGCCACTATGGACATCAGTGTGGGAGCTCATCAGGATGCTGAAAATTAGTCTCCCTCAATATCCAGCTCTAGCACTCTAGTCATATGCTCAAAAGACACTGCGTCCTACTGCAGAAGATACTTACTCATCCATGTTTGTTGCTGCTTTCTTTATAATAGCCAGAAGTTGAAAACAGCCAATTATCATCAACAGATGAAATAGATTTTCATTAACAGATGAATGGATAATGAAAACATAGTACATTTACCCAGGGAAATAGTGTTCAGCTGTTAAGATAAATTTAATGATGAAATATGCAGGCAAATGAATGGAGCTAGAAGCATTCATCCTGACTGAGGAAATTCAAACCAAGAAAGACAAACATTATATGTTTTCTGTCATCTGTGGGTATTATATTTAAATATTCATACATTTTTGTTTCATTTGGAAAATCCAAAGAGGTAAAGAAAATATTAATGGACCATGAAGGTCTTTCAAGAAAGAGGAAAATGGCATAAAGGCTTAAAGAGGAATAACAGAACAAGAGTATTAAATTGGAGCAGGGAAGAAAGGAGTTTTAAAAGTACAGGAGCTAATACATAGAGGGGAAAACCACATAAAAACCTTTAAAAAATCATCTTAAAATCTATCTCCTAGTAGATATATAACAAGTAGTTAAAATGGAGTTATCCTATAATAGGATGGCAATGCCCCTGCTGGACAACATGGGCTAACAAAATCCCAGTGCCAGGAATGTTGTACCTCTTCTTGTCCAGTAAGGCCCCATAGACTTCCCAACATTACAGGATATTGCTGATACTATTGTTTACTATCAAGAACATTATGGGAATATTCTATTGCTGAAGATACCACATAAATGAATGATAGAATATTGGGATATCAAACTGGTGTTGACATGGAAGCTTCATCACTTGTTGGCTAGCTTTCATCATGCTGGAAGAAAAGTTATCATCTGTCTTAACCAACTGTGACCTATGCAAACAACAATAATGACCTGCCATTGATGCAAGGGAGAACAGACATCATGGGAGTTATTAACCACTACTTGATTGGATTTAGGTCTGGCTCCACAAGATGAAACTCACACCTGGCACAATTCTCAGGAAAAGAACGCTTGAGTAGATTGGTTGGCCTCCCTAAGGAAAATCCTACTACTACTACTATTACTCTGTTAAATGGAGATAGTATTAAACTGACTCCTGATGTATTATTGTGTAGATTAGTGTATCTCTCAACCCTTTATTAGCAAAGCTTCTTTTTACAGCAGATGGTGATTAATGCAGAGACCCTCAACTGGCCAAAGTGCAGAGAATAAGATATCATGAATATCTATAACAAACGGGCCATCTGTAACAAACTCTTTCCTCCCATTACTCAGGGACCATCAAGTAAGAGAGGTGTAAGAATCAGACATGGTGGATGGATATACGGAAATAGTGTTTTCAGGGCATAGCAAGGCAGACCAAATCCAAACATAGAGAGAGAGAAGATGGGCCTGGAGTTACACGTCTAGGAGATGTTAATATTTGATAGCTGCCAAAAGAAATACAGAGACAAAGACAGAACTGTTGTTTTTTCTAAGCATGTGGCTCTGTTGATCATATTCTAGTGGAAGGCCATATTCAATAATATATGGGCAGCACAAATTGGACTAATGAATGAAAACAAAAGTGGACACACAGTTGGGTGAGTAGAGAAAAGGTAGGGAACTTGAAGAGTGTGGAAAGAAGGTGAGTATCATCAAAACACATTCTATGACATTCTCAAAAAATTAGAATTTTTAAAATAAAAAAAAAACTATAGTATTTGAGGGGCAACCTCAAACCAACAAATTTGGAGCTCTGGAGATTTAAAAAAGTATAGTAATATAAGGTATAGAAAGCTTATTAGACAGCGAAACATGGTGGGACATACTTTCAATCTTTGTTATAGGGATATATATGTTATAGTGATACATGTGTTATATGTGTTATATAGGGATATATATGTTATAGGGATATATATATATATATATATATAATTCAAATATACATTTGAATTATATTTGAGGCTAGCCTTGCTATAGAGCAAAAACTAGTCTCAGAAAAAAAGTGAAATAAAACTTATTTAAATAAATGATAGGAAGAAACTTTCCATATTTATGAAAAGACATAAATATCCATGTATGTTGCAGACATGTCTCTGGTTCTGTTCAATTCAAATAAAATGACCACAAATTATATTATAATCAAATTGTCAAAATTAAAACAAATAAGCTAAACATAGTGGCACATACTTGTAATCTTAGCAGGCAGACTATTGCCAGATTAAGTGTTGCTATGGCCACAAAATGAATTTTAGGCCACTCTGACCTGAAAACAGTGAGATCCTGTCACAAAATAAAAGTAAAAAGGAGAGCTGATGACATAGGTTCAGTGGTGGATTACTTGTCTAACACACAGAACACTATGAATTCAATCTCTGGTACTGCAAAATGTATAGCTATACCAACAATAATGAAAGAACACTAAAACTAGCAAACAAAAGAGGAAGCAAATAATACAAAGATATTCTAGTACAGCCAGAAGCAGAATTCTTAATAGAAACTTTAGAAATCAGAATCGAGTAGAAGAACATACCTCATACATAGATGCAAAAAGAAACGATAAAAATGAACCCATGAAAGCAATAATTTACAAATATAAAATATAATGACTTCCATAGGTAAACAAAACTTTAAAGAGTTAATTTCCAAGAAATTTGTCATAAAAATTCTAAAGGAATGCTCCAAGATGAGAAAAAGGAATACTAGTGATTTATCCAAAAACATCTAAAATTATAAACTGGACCAGACAAACACCAATTTGTAAACATTATAATACTATGACTGTGTAAATCATGTATGTCATTAGCATGAAGACTAAAATATTATTAAAATCAAAGCTGTAATAAAGCATTAAAGAACATGTAATGAAAGGGTGTAATTGCAGCATCAAAAATTTAAAGTGGTGTGGAATAAAGAAAAAAGACTTGTTTGTAATCGGTTAATTTTCATTTAATTAAATATGTCAATTCAATTGTCTAAAGACAGAACGACTACTCTTTCAGCAATGGAGCCAGATAATTCAGGCAGAAAATCAATAAAGACACATTAGACATAACTATATTCTTGATCTAGTGGGCCTATCAAACATCTACAGAACATTCCTTCTAAGAGAAACAAAATACATATCCATCTTCATTGCACATAGGAGACTCTGCAGGAAGAAGCAAATGGTCTCTCAGGAAGTACATCTTAACAAATTTAAGAACACTGAAATCTTATTAATCATCTTTTTTGGCCAAAGTGATATATAATTGAAAATCAATAACAGGAAGGTCTTTCAAAAATGCACACATATGTAGAAAGCATACAACATAATACTAAAACATTCATCAGTCAACAAAAAGTTAAAAGGGAATTTTTAAATGTCTTATGATAAGTTAAAATAAAATATAGTAATTAAAACCTATGGTTTATAGCCATAAAGTTTTAAGTGACTATAAACACCAATTTTGTAAAGGAGGAAAAAGACATTATCTCAAATATCACCATAGAATCTTCGTCCGGCGACGGATGGAGATAAAGACAGAGACCCTCATCAGAGCAACGAACTGAGCTCCCAAGGTCCAGTTGAAGAGCAGAAGGAGGGAGAAGATGAGCAAGGAAATCAGGACCGGGAGGTGTTGGTCCACCCACTGCTGACAGTGTGCCTGTTCTAATGGGAGCTCACCAAATCCAGCTGGATCGGGACTGAATGAGCACGTGATCAAACCGGACTCTCTGAATGTGGCTGACAATGGGGGCTGACTGCGAAGCCATTGATAAAGGCACTGGGACTTATTTCTACTGCATGTGCTGGCTTTTTGGGACCCTAGTCTATTTGGATGCACAGCTTCCTAGGCCTGGATGTAGGGGGGAGGGCCTTGGACTTCCCACAGGGCAGGGTTCCCTGCTGTCTCTTAAGGAGGAATGGGGAGGGAGGAGGATGAGTGGGGGAGCTGGAGGAGAATGGGAGAAGGAGAGGAAGTATAAATTTTTGAATGGAAGTTTAAAAAAAAAAAAAAACCCTTAAGGAAGTTGAAAAATACAAACCAGCCTAAAGGTAGAAGAAAAATGTTGTAAAGATCAGGTCAGAATTAAGTAAAAGGATAGTTAAACAATAGATATTAAAAATGAAAGTAAGAGTTGGGTTTTTGAAAAGCCAAATCTGGCAAGCATTTGGCTATATTAAAGTTAAAAATAAGACTAAATTAATAAAATTACAAATGGTAAAAGAAAACTTAAATAATAATATAAAGGTTTATTAAATACTATTATCAAAAATTATATTTCAAAAATTATCTAACCTAGAGGAAAAAAATGAATTTTTCCTATATTTTTTTTAGAATCTTTCTAAGCCATGCTGGCCTATTCCTTTCTATCTTCTTGTCTCAACCTCTTGAGTACTAGGATTGAAGGTACAAATCTCACACCTAATTCTACAGAAGTATTTTGATGCCCATAAACTACTGAAGCTAAATTTTGAAGAATAAAGGATGTTCAGGTCAGTAGTGAGTAAGATTAAATAAGAAACAAAATTGTGCCATCAAAATCAAACACCTAATGGCTTCACTTCTAAGGTCTATCAAGTAGTGAAAGAAAAAAAATATCAACAACTCTTTCAAATTCTTACATAAATTAAGGAACAATATTATTTCCAAATGAATTTTATATGACCAACATCTCTTTAATATGAAAGTGAGAAAAAGACATTATGAAAACATACAGACCAAATAAATAATAATGCTCCTTATGAACATAGAAGTAAAAACAATCAGCACTACGGTAGCAAGCTGACTGTAAAAGCACAATGAAACTATTATTCATAGGCCAGTAAGACTGGGTCAGTGGGTAGTTACTTGCCACCAAGCCTGACCATATGAGTTTGATCTCCTGAACCCACATGGTGGAAGAAAAGAATGAACTCCTTCAGATTGAGCTCTGACTTTCATGCATGTGCTGTGATGCACTTATACACATGTAGATACACACACTATTTAAAAAAAAAGAAGATATCACTTTGTTTATTTAAATAAGGACCAATCCACACAGCCAAGTTGGGGTTACCTTAGAAATACAAGGATGATTTGAAATATAAAAAAGAAAAAGTATAACATATTACAGTAACATGACATGACAAAGAATAATAGTCATATTTTTATTTCAATATATGAAAATGTATGTTGAAATTCAACATTCTTTCATTATTTAAAAAGATTTTATGTATAGAAGAAATAGACATCAACACAATAAAGTCCACATGGCACTTACACACAGGTAAAATGATGCAGATTGCTCTTTCTCTATCATCCAAAATACAATGAGGGTAGCTACTATACCCACTCTTGCTCAATAGATCATCAAGGTCCAAGACATATTAGCAAAATAAAGAAATGAAGTATATTCAAATTACAAGATGCATTAAAATCTACTTATTTGTATTCTGGTGGAAGCTCCACCTCAGACCTTAGCATCCACATACCCAAAGAGTCTGGAATGTTCTGGTGGAATGTCTACTTAACTCTCCCCCTTTCTCTCAACCCTGCCTGACCTCAGAAAGCCCATCAAACATAGTTCCTCCCCCATAGATGCTCAAGACCAGTCCCTCAGGGTATTTAAACAACCCCCCAAGAAAACAGACACATGGTTTTATGGTCTCTCTTCCCTGTCTTCTTTCTGCAGAGCCTGAAAATCATCTGGGGAAGCATTTACCCATTTAACCTGGGCCTTTTCTATTTCAGTTTAATTTGGTCTGATTTGGATTGCTGAGTCATCAGAAAGGCTTACTGAAGTGCAGAAACTTTTCAATTTGGACACACTAGGATCTTATATAAAGTCCTAAAGATTCCACCAAAAAAGTTAGAAGTATAATTTTACTGAAGTTGAAGAATGCAAAATCAACATTTATAAATTATTTTGCTATACAGACACTGACTAGTAAAAAGGAAAATAAAAAGATTGTATTTAAAATTGCTCTAAGATAATACAGTTTAAAATACATTAAGGTACAAGCTACCAAATAATAGCTGTGAGACACCATGCCCCGATAAGATGCCCAACAAATGCTGCTGCTGTTTCTCTGGAATGCTGGTCTTCAGAACTACTATGAAGTTGAACCTGGAGGAAAGAGAGCACTCAATTTTCATTCCCCTCCCATGAACTAAGCCATATTCCCACAAGGGCTTCTTCTTTGCTCTTTTGAATTGTATGCTCTGATAGAAAAAATTCAGTTGCTTTAATGTTGTGAAAGCACTCATATAACTTTAACAAAGAGTTCCATATGATGATAATTGAGGTATTATATCAATAGTAACAAAGAACTAAAGTTCTATGTTAACAGTCAAATGAAATAACCATATTAGAAAGAAATCCTTCAACCTTTATAGTCTTAGACGGACAAAATAACATTTTTGTATAACCTCACGGAAACTTATCTAAAACCACTTAGCTGAGACTTAAACTGTAAAATAATAATTTGTTTCCTTAAATCACTACATTATGGGAATTTTTACAGAGTAATAGATCACTTACACCATAGAAATTATTAAAAATAAATAAAATTTAACCAAGGATACAATTGGTCTATACTCTGAGAACAATAGAGTATTGATGAAAGAAACTGAAAAAGACACAAACAGAAAGATACCTTGTGTTAATGGATTCAAAAAAAGTAATATTTCAATGCACAAACTGCCAAAAACATTCTAACAAATTTGGTTCAATCTACATTAAAATTCTAGTTGAGTTAGTCACAGAAATAAAAAGATAATGGTAAAACTCAAAAACATTCTGAATTACAAAATCATTCTTGACAAGAAAGATCAAAGGTGGAGGCATCATACCATCTTACTTCAAAATATGCCACAAAGCTTCATAACTGTTGGCCATCACTCATCATTGCAGAAGGGTATTAGGGGAGAATTGCCATCAACAGTCTTATACAGCTATGGATCTTGTGTGTTCCAATACTATTGCCCAGGCAACATTTGTTTGTAAGAGTGGCAAGTCTCTTATGGAGGTAGCCAATTGCTTCCCAGTTGGATTTGATATGTTCTCCACAGGAGGGAATTTACATCTGATACATAAAACCCAGTTAAAACCAGTGACTGAGGAGCTTATAGACCCTACTAGGGGAGTTACTGTTGATGGTTTGTTAAATGGATATGATGTGCCTATCAAAATACATTCTTTTTATTTATTTATTTTTATTGCTTTATAAATAATACCATAGAAAATTTCTATTTCCTCCTCTCCTCCCATTTCCCTCCTGCTCCCCCACTCACCTTCCCACCTCCCCCTGCAGTCCTAAGAGAGGGCAGGATACCCTGCCCTGTGGGAAGTCCAAGGCCCTCCCCCTCCATCCAGGCTTAGGAAGGTATGCATCTAAATAGACTAAGATTCCAAAAATCCAGTACATGCAGTAGAGACAATTCCCAGTGCTATTATCATTGGCTACTAAGTTAGCCCCAATTGTCAGCCACATTCAGAGGGTCCAGTTTGATCCCATGCTCCTCAGTCCCAGTCCAGCTGGCTTTGATGAGCTCCCATTAGATCAGGCACATTGTCTCAGTGGGTGGACCAACCCCTCGCAGTCCTGACATCCTTGCTCATATTCTCCCTCTGATGTGGGTCTCTGTCTCTATCTCCATCTGTCGCCTGACAAAGGTTCTATGGTGATATTCAAGATAGTCATCAGTCTGACTATGGGACAAGGCCAGTTCAGGTAGGTACCTTTTCCTCCACTGCCCAGGGTCCTAGCTGGGGACATCCCCATGGGCACCTGGGAAGCCCTCTAGAGCCAAGCCTCTTGCTAACGCCAAAATGACTCCCTTAATTAAGGTATCTTCTTCCCTGCTCCCATATCCATCCTTCTTCCATCTCAACCATCCTACTCCTCCAAGATTTCCCCAACCCTCCCCTTCTCCCTACTCTCTCCCCCTCTCCCTTTTTCCCCACCCAACCCCATCCCAATGCTCCCAACTTTTGCCTAGCGATCTTGTCTGCTTCCAGTTTCCAGGAGGATATATATATGTTTTTCTTATTACTCAGCTTTTCTAGGATGGCGAACTATAGGCTCAAATGTCCTTTGTTTATGGCTAGAATCTACTAATGAGTGAGTACATACCATATTCTTATTTTGGGGTCTGGGTTATCTCACTGAGGATAGTGTTTGCTATTTCCATCCATTTGTATACAAAATTCAAGATGTCGGTTTTTGTTTTTTTTTTTTTCCACTGAGTAGTACTCTAATGTGTAGATGTGCCATACTTTCTTTATCCATTCTTCCATTGAGGGGTATCTAGGTTGTTTCCAGGTTCTGGCTAAATGACTATGAATACAGCTAAAAAATAATGCTGCAGCCAGCTTTAGTGAGAGAAACTTAGTTTTGCAGTGGTCAGTGGTAACCCATTATTGGTCTAAGTACAGAAATCAATTATTAAATTCTCAGAAATAAATTTCATATCTATATCACACACACTCTAAGGCTCAGAAAACACTGTGGAAGAAGGGGCAGAAAGAATGTTCAGATGTCCATATTGTATAACGCTAATTTCCAGGTGTGACGTTTTTATATTTAATCTTGAGTTCATGACAGCTGTGGTTAATGGCAGAAGAGCTACATAAGACTGAACTTGTCAACACTTTGCTGAGTATTTAAAGAAAGATAATAGTTGATGGGGGGAGAAAAATATTTTCTACTGTGGTGTAGCCAGGGAAAGTCACACATATTCCTTTAAACAAAGTCCCACATGCAGTCCTGTAGAGAACTTTATTTAAATCTTTTGAATCAGATACACACACACACACACACACACACACACACACACACACACTCATTGAGAAGAAAAAGTACAATAACACAGAAACTAATGAAAGAAAACAGGTAACCCCAAAATAAATCTACACACAGCTAGCAAACTGCTTTTTGACAAAGGTATCAAGAACAAAAAGGGAAGTGATTCCCTCTTTAATGCATGTTAAGTGTAGAAGAAGGAAATTAGTGACCTATCTCATACAATATATAAAATCAATTCAAAATTAAATTAAAAACACAAATATAATAGCTACAACATAAACTACTAGTTGAAAACATAGAAGGGAAACCTCATAATATTTGTCTAGGCCACGATTCCTTGTATAATTCTATAAAAAGGCAACAAACAAAAATCTAACAAAAAATGCCAGGCAGTGGTGGCACACGCCTTTAATCCCAGCACTCAAGAGGCAGAGGCAGGCCGATCTCTGTGAGTACGAGGCCAGCCTGGTCTACAAAAGCTAGTTCCAGGACAGGCTCCAAAGCTACAGAGAAACCCTGTCTGGAAATCCCATCCCCCAAAAAGTCTAACAAAACAAACAAAATGTAACAAAATATGCAAAACAATAATATAAGCAACTTCTACATAGCGACTAAAACAATGTACCAAAGAAGACATCCTACAAAATATATGAAAATATCTTTTCATGAAAGTGCTGCAATAAAATCCAGGTTTATTCACAATTGATATGTGCTGATTTAAATAGAAAAAAATGTCCAAGGGACCTGACTGTTTATTTATCAAAATAAATTAGGCAAATCACTACTTGAAATGAAAATGTGCTAAACATTGCTAATAAACAGTGAAATTCAAATAAAACCAACAGCAAGACACTATCTCACAACTGATAGTAACTACAAAACTACAAAAGTAAAAGAAGCCATTGCAAGTGGTTGGTGAGAATGCAAGTCATTGTAGTCATTTTAGAAAACAGTAAGGCATTTCTTTCAAATTTTGAAAATAGGACTACCAAATTATCTGTGAATCCTTTTTCTAACTCTGTAAAGGAAATTAAATGAATGTGTCATAGGTACATCTTAACTGCAATGTCCATAATAGTTAAAAATGGAAACAGTGTAAAAACCATAAGCTAAACACAAAAACAAACAAAAATTCCATGTTGTCTGATTTATATATGAAACCTAAGAGATAATGTCATATGAACGGAGAATGAAATGGGGCTATCAAGGGTAGGTGAAGTTAAGAAGAAATGTTAGATTTTGCTCAAAGAATGCAAAATTCCAACAAGACATAAATAATAAGTTCAAGAAATCCACCACACAATTTGGAAACTATAATAATATACTGTTTCTTGAAAGAACACTAGGAAATTGGGTAAAGTGTTGTCACTATAAAAACGATACATAGATGAGGTAAGCATATGTTACTTAGTCAGACTTAAGTCATTACATCATTACTTCAAATCATAGGTTTACATAGTAAATAAAATTTTATGTGTTCACTTTTAAAAGGTAAAATAGACAGATGGTTTATATTTTTCTTTAAAATGTTCTATTCATAAATGCATTTAAAGTTTATAGTCACATCTATTCTAGCATATATTCACATTCACATCTAACTAATTGCTGTTTCAAATAATAGATCTTTTCAAAACTTATAAGCTACTTTTTCGAAAGAAAAGAATATGAACAAAACCATAAGCTTTGCAAAATCCCCAAGGGAGCCCCAAGGATGGAGCCAGGTGCTATTACCAGCACTATATATCATTCAAATACAGTGTTTAAGGAGGAAACCAACCCATAAACCAAGTGGAAGAATTTGCAATTCATCATCTGTATTTTGATGTCTGGAACTGTAGTCTGTCCAACTCCATTAAATGTTCTCTCTATCACAAGCACACAGGCATCCCAGTTCATCAGAAACATATATAATAACATCTGATTTTTAAATAGATAGCTGAAATAAATATCTCCTAATTATGACATACTTAATTTTATGAGAAATATTCCACAATTTCTGAGTTAACAAGATAAATATTTTTTCTTTATCCTAGGAGTTTAAACATGATATTATTTTTTTTCATAAAAATGAATAAAACAGTAGCCATGTGCATAACTACTCTTTTATTCCTAGGCAACAGAACGAAGTTACATCAATTTTTTCCTTGAAGTAAAATCATCACAACTTACATAATATCGTTGCTACCTATTTTTAAAATAATGCCTAATCATACATTGTCTGAGATTTTACTGAGTCTTTATGACTTTTATAATCAGAAATACAAAATAAATTTCATTGGTTGCACATCTATGTTCATATGGGCAGTAGTAATTGGACATGAGGTAAATAAAAAGAAAAATAATAAGAGAACATAGATTTAGGAGTGAGATGGAGAAGAGAGAAATGAGCAAGAGCTCGGGAGAGCTAGTAGTGCATGGATATGATCAACATATTGTAAATCATATAGAACACTGTAAGACTGAAAATATTATTAAAATATAAAAAAGATGCCTGACAGTGGTGACCCATGCCTTTAATTCCAGTACTTAACTTTGTGAGTTCATGGCCAGCCTGATCTATAGAGCAAGTTCCAGAATAACTAAGACTATAAAGAAACCCTGTTTTGAAATCCTCTCCACCAAGAAAGAAAAATATAAAAGGTTTTTACTAGTGACATAAAAAATTAAATAATTATCCTCGAAGTAGTGGCACACAAATATAATCCCAGCACTTGGGAGCCAGAGGCAGGTGAATCTCTGTGAGTTCAAGGTCAGCCTGGTCCATAGAATGAGCTTCAGGGCAGTCAGAGAAGTTACAAAGAGAAACCCTGTCTCAAAAAAGAAACATAAGTAGGATAGATAGATAGATAGATAGATAGATAGATAGATAGATAAAAATCAAATCATAATGTAATACTTTATTGTACTGATAACAAAACTGATAAAATGTGCTAAATTCACAAATAGATAGCATAAAGGCCTGTAGTCTGTCATGCCTATGGGATGTGCTATGGTAAGTGTGGAGCAGAGATTGTGCATGTGGCCAATCAATGACTAGTGCGGCCTGAGTTCCATGCCAGGAGAGTGAGCCCACCCCTGATGCTGCATGGAACACAAGGATCCAGAACCTGGATGACTCAGAGACCTAAGAGAGAAACAAATATTATTGGAGAAAAAAGAAAACAATGTCAACATAATGATGCCTAATGATATTCTGCTAGATTCATAGATTGGTGACTATATCACTTGTCATCAGAAAGCTTTCATCTAGCAACTGTTATAAACTGATGCAGAGACCCACAACCATACATTAGGCAGAGCTCAGAGAATCCTGCTGAAGAGAGGGAGGAAGGATTATAGGAGTCAGAGGCCTCAAGGATATCTGTAGTGAGGGGATGTGGGCTGCGTTGCTGCCACCTGGCTTTCAGCTGCCAGCTAGCTTAAAACCCGAAAGAACATCACACAAATTGTATTCTTTTAAACACTGCCTGGCCCATTATTTCTAGCCTCTTATTGTCTAATTCTCAATCTCTTGCTTTAACCCATATCTAACAATCTGTGTAACACCACGAGCGGTGTCTTACCAGGAAATATTCAGCATGTCTGACCTGGCGGCTGGCTTCATCGCATCTGTCTCCCTGAGGAGAGGCACGGTGGTCTGGCTCAGAGAGCAGAGGCATGGTGATTTATTAACTTCCCTTCCCAGCATTCTGTTCTGTCTACTCCACCCACCTAAGGGCTGGCCAATTGAATGGGCCAGGCAGTTTCTTTATTAGCCAATGAGAGTCTTCCATCATTTCTCCTTTTTCTGTTTAAACAAAAAAGAAAGGCTTTAACATAGTAAAATTACATATAAAAAACAGTTATCAAATAAGAATTATTGCTACAGTATTTATATCTACTTTATATTTTCTCATAACTAAGGAAAACTATAACTATCTATCTATTCTTTAACTCCATCAAAGACTCCAGAAGGATATAATATTACCCAGGTGAACAAGAAGTAAGCTACTTCCAAATCTCTAGAAATCACTGAGATATCTTGCTACCTGGACAGTCACCCAAAGTTCTTTTGTACCGTTGGGGCATCCATCTTCAGCCTACAGGCCCATAAGTATCCAGCAGACATTTCCATAGAGCAAGAAATTTCAAAGGCAGTTCAGTCAGTATCTGCTGTGTCCTGTAGAATGTCTTGCAGACTCTTTCATGAATCAGGAACCCCAAAGAATCATCTCACACTTAGATAAGTTCAGCAGTCCTCTCTCTGCAGGTTTTTTATGTCCAGTCTATGCATCAGTCCAGGCAAGAGCAGTATTTTGCCCAAATGGCTATCAAACTCCATAAGGAGCCTCTTCGATGCCCATCTTCTTCTTGAAGTAGATTGGTGCTGCCAGGAGCAGATGTGTCTGATTGTCATAAAAGCCCTAAGTTATTAAAACATTTAAGTGGAATATTCTGTAGTCTTTGAAAGATATTAGGAATGCCTATCTAACTGAAATATATCTCTATATATCTAGAAAATCTAACTAACATGACTATAAGCTTTACTATTATTGATGATTATCCATTAACAACCTATATTTCTTAATTATACATTACATTTTTAAAATGAACTACACAATCACAATACCTTAATCAATATCAGAAATACATATACATATAACAAAATTGATCTTAAATTTATATCACTAAAGCAAAATCCATATCAATGCAAATTATTCATATCTATATCATACCCCCTTTAAATGTAAAAGAAGACTTATAAACAATATTTGGGAATGTGGGCACAGTTATTTCTCTCCAAACTGCTTCCTGCTGAATGGGGACGCTGTTAATCAGATCTTTCATGGTGTAACCTGTATGCCAGGTTCATCTCAGTCATCAGTTGGGTGAAATAATTTTCTGAAGTTGTTCACAGCAACCTTTCAGGAAGCCGTGGTCTATCATACCATATTGGGATAGAAGCAATCCATAGGGTCTCATTTTCTGTAAAAAACAAAAGAAGAATCTCTTTTCCAAAGTATCATATCCTTAGATCCAAATTCTGAAGTCAAGGTATTTTCAAGATATCCTTCTTGGATTAGTTCAGCAGCATTTATAAACAAATATCTTTTAGCAGCTGTTGCTTCTTCCTCAGCATTTAAACAATTCAAAGAGAGCATAATAGTATACAGTATCAAAATTCTCTGTGTATTTTCCATCTTATACGACTTTATTTTAACCTCTATTTCCTTTATTTTTACTTTTATTTTTTGAGACAGGTTCTCTATATATCTTTACGCTTTAATAACTCTGTAGAGCAGGCTGTCCTTGAACTCATAGAGATCCGTCTGTCTCTGCTTCCCCAGTGCTGGGATTAAAGGTGTGTGCTACAACACCTTGAACTCACAGAGATCTCTGTCTCCACCTCCCAGGCAATGGGATTAAAGGTGTGTGCTACCACAACTTGAAGTCACAGAGGTCAATCTACCTCTGCCTCCCAAGTGTTGGGATTAAAGGTGTGTGCCACCACACCCTAGCTACTTCCTTTTTTCTTTTTTTACTTTTAAGAACTTTAACCTTTATCATGCATATATTTTTTTAACACAGTGTAAATCATTTAGAGGTTTTCTTTGTTCTTGAATCTCTCTTTACTCTATCTCTCTTTTTCTGACCCTATGAGCCTTTAAATTACTGAGCAATATGGGTAGGATTCAAGCTGCAGCTTTGCCAGCTAGATCCAGCCCATTCCTTAGCTTTCTAGCCTCATGGCGGAGGTACCTCTGTAGCCATATTTATTGCCACAATTCTATGGCATTTAAAGGTCCCTGCCAGCAAGCAAGCTTCAGCATTGTGCTTGCTAACCACAAGGATTGCCTGCCTGAAAGAGTCAGATTTTGCCCTGGCAGGATGGCCCAGAATGCCAGCATTTTGAAACAGCACAACTTTTTTTCCTGCTACGGTTGAAAACAAACAAGCACGAAGTCAGCTTTTATCAATGCCATTTAAGTGTTTCGTAGCAGAACCTCTTAAAAGAGCTGCAGGGTTTTGCAGCTGAAGCTGAGTCAGGAAGTCTCTCTTAGATGAGAGCGTTTGCTAGCCTCTAGCAAGCAGAGCAAACCCGAGAAATAGCTGCTATCAAGAAAACATGCTTTACTCTATTCTTTCCTAGGCTTTCTCAAGATTTCTGTGGATTCAGTTATCCACAAATGGGTGCCATTCTGTAATGAGGAGCGGTGGGCTGCATTCCCGCCGCCCCGCTCCCGGCCTCCTGGCTCCCCCATAGCTAGCTTAAAACCCGAAATAACAACACACAAATTGTATTCATTTAAA
This sequence comes from Arvicola amphibius, assembly GCF_903992535.2. Lineage (NCBI taxonomy): Eukaryota > Metazoa > Chordata > Mammalia > Rodentia > Cricetidae > Arvicola > Arvicola amphibius. The sequence continues at coordinate 131,047,302 of NC_052065.1, read as the reverse complement.
CACTGCCTGGCCCATTAGTTTCAGCCTCTTACTCACATCTTGACTAACCCATATCTAATAATCTGTGTAACACCACGAATGGTATCTTACCCGGAAAGATTCAGCACGTCTGACCTGGTGGCTGGCTTCATCACATCTGCCTCCTTGAGGAGAGGCACTGTGGTCTGACTAACTTAGGAAAGGCGTGACCTTTATTAGCCAATGAGAGTCCTCCATCAGACATCACAAAAAATCCACATAATAAAACTAACCTGAGTTTATAGGTAGCCACAAAGTCTGAACTTAAAACCAAGGAGCCTGACCTAGGCCTTCTACATATGTGTGACAGTTGGGTAGCTTGGTCTTCTTGTGGGACTCCTAACAGTAGAAACAGGAACTGTCTCTCTTTTGCTGGCTCTTGTGACATTTCAACTCATACTGGCTTGCCTTTCCCAACTTTAAAACAAGAGGAAGTGTTTGCCCTATTGCAACTTGATATGCCATATTCTATTGATATCCATAGGAGGTGTTCCCCTTTCTGAACATAAATGAAGGAGGAAGAGGATTGGGGAGGGGGGCAGCGGGGAGGTTGATATGAAGGAATGGGAGGAGAGGAGGGAAAGGAAACTGTGGTCAAGATGTAAAATAAATAGATTTAATTAATGAAAGCATAAATAAATAAAGAGTGAGAGAGAGGAAGGAAGGAAAGAAGGAAGGAAGGAAGGAAGGAAGGAAGGAAGGAAGGAAGGAAGGAAGGAAAGAAGGAAGGAATTGATAAACCAAACAAAATTCAAATCATAATATAATGTTTTATTGTACTGTTAAAACTGAAAAAAACATGATAAATTCACAAACAGACAGCGTAAGGAGTCAAGGAAAAGATAAGAAAAGTCAAAGCACATGAACAAAATAAATGCATTTTAGCTATACAAATTTTTATGCAAAGGCAAGAATGAATGCCCAGTAATGTAACTTACAAGAAAGAATATTGATTGAAAAATGTCTCTTAATATGACATAGAAGATGCACTCATTGAATTTCAACAAAATGTCTACCTAATCAAGACATGAACAACAACAGTTGACATGCCAATACAGATGGGGAAAAATCTCATGCGATCCAATTACTAAATAAAGAGCTATATGCAATTAATAAGTGCGTAGAGAGGGAGAGATAGTTTTCCTTGCACAATATGAGTAAAAGGGGGTTGTTTTGAAAATGATGAAATTTTCATTCAAAGGTATTTAAAGGCATAAGGTGATCATAGTGGGTAAGAAGGACGGGGATTATTACTAAAAAGTGTAGCAGCCAGGAGCAAGGCTACTGTGGTGGTAGTGTTTTAATTTTCTTTTTTTCTTTCAGATACATATGTAACAAACTGGATAGATAACTAAGCTAATTAACAGAATTTAGTAAGAAAAATAGAGAACTAAATAAATGGTTGTTTTTTTTTACAAGATAACAATAGTGTAAAGAGAATGTTGTGAGAATGAAAACTCTAGATAGTGTGAGGTCAGGCTGTGTTGTTCCCTCCGGCTCCAAGGCCTAATGTTGAGATTGGCATGAAACAAGTACTTTTTAAACATTTATGAAATGAATAAATAAAACAAAGAGCACAAAAGTAGTTTGGCCAATTGTGTTATCACTTATTTGAATATATTTTTACAGAAGATACTAGTTTGAATGCTGCTGCTTGTTTAGAGAAAGAAAATTTATGACATGTTAAATTGAAATCACACTTATAGGCAACACTAAACTTATTCAGCAGAACACACACACATACACACACACACACTCACACACACACCTCATAGCCCTCTTAATTTAAGAGGGATGAGGGGGATATAAAATGGTATGGAGGAAAGGAAGTGAAGAAAAATATATATTTTTTTAAAAAAGAAAATATTTTTATTACATAGTAACATGTTGAAGTTGATAATTTTAAAACTAATGCACCATATGTCATGGATTAGACATGGCAGGAAATAATAATATTTTCTCTATTTAATTAATTTACTGAATTTATGGATATATTCTTAGTTCAAATGCCAATCATTATTTAATTAGGTCTTCCTGCTTTATGAAATGCCAACTTAAACCCAAGAAAATTGGGATGAACTTGCCTTTATTATATATGCCTGACTTGTGATCATCAGCTTTACCGACAATCACAAGGCTACTGTTGGCTCAGGGGCTGTTCTCAGCACAGACTACTTAATTTTCCTTTACTAAATCTTTGGCAAGGATGCAAGTTGTCTTGAATCTTTTTAAATATTCAAATTTAATATAATAAAACATATACTGAGTTTATTTCTATTATAGTTCCCTTTGTTCTGTGAAAGTTTACTGAGTACCCCATATGTTTGAGAAATAAGACACAAGCTCTGCCAAGAAATACATATTATTTTGGGTTATTGCACAAATGAGACAGACACTCTGGGTCAAACAAATCATCTATCTAGTCTGGTAGTTGGGATTATCCAATAATTTCCTAAAATATATAGATGATGTTTCACTAAAAGTTGGTAAAAAACGACTTTATTTTTTGAGCACTCAAACAATTGAATTTTGTACTTCAGCTGTGGTTTGAATAAAAAAAATGTGTTTTCAAATATTTTAGACAGAACTGAGATACATACACATGCATACAAACACACACACATATGTACATACATACATATAACTTGCATCCTTGCCAAAGATGGAGTAAAGGAAGATTAAGTAGTCTATGCTGAGAACAGCCCCCGAGGAAACAGTAGCCTTGTCTTTGTAGGTAAATATGATGATAACAAGTCAGGCACACACACCACACACACACACACACACACACACACACGTGTGTGTGTATATGTGTATATGCATATATATGGGTGTGTGCATTATATTATATATACTATGTATATATGTATATTGAAGGCCTAACACAAAAGGTTTTGAGATCTCCTTTGAATCATCTCTGTTATTTATGAACAACACCTGCTATGTAATTATGAGAATATGGGAGATTGCTTTTGCTGCTAGGCAACTTAAAGCTCCTGAGACTTAAGAACACCACCATATATTTTACAGAGCAGTCATTTGTCTTGAAGGGAGATTCCACATACATTTATAGTTCTAAACTTGTACAACTCCTAATTTTGTGTCTTCTATTAACCATACTCAGTGAAAATAGCAGTGCCGACTGTGAGCCTTTTGATATAGCTCTTTTATCACATTAATAATTATGTTTGGATATTGTGATGGGGCTTTCTCTTCCTAGTATTTAGTGTCTTGTGCTTAGTATCTACACATAGAATATGTGATAGGCACAGCGTGGACTTAGAAGGGCAATATGACATAGTTCTTTTCTTAGAAGAATTAAGAATCTAGATACAAAGTTATAAGAAAGTCTAGTGATTAATCTTGATCTTAAAGTCCAAATATTCTGTGTCTGTTTTAGGTTCCGCCTGAGTATGAGAAACTGAAGACAGAATGGAAGGGAAATGAAGGATAGAAAATTTGGCATACTGGGGATACACACTGGGATCAAATATTTCCCAAAGCTAATCAGCAAAGTCAAAAAACATCAAATGTGGAATGCATATGAGACTGCAAAAAAATCAAATGGGAAGGAGAAACGCAAGTAGATATGTACAGCATATAGTTGAAGAACGTCTGTGGGACCACTGGGAGTGGGACCAGGATTTATTCCCAGTCTGTGAACTGGCTTTTTGGAGCCCATTCCCTATGGAAGGATACCTTCTTCAACCTGGTTACAGGAATGGATTGGGGGTTGGGTGTAGGTAAGGTGGCTGGGAGCAGGAAGAGGAGAAGGAGGAGAAACTGTGGTTGGTATGTAAAATGAAAAAAAAAAACTTACAAATAAAAATTTTAAAAAGCTAAAGAGAATCTAATAAAAAATAATGAAGTGAAAATTAAATTAGTTAATGAAGTAAGCACCACAAAATTAGGGAACCAAGGACTATAATAAGAACACATCTTGAAAAGTAACTATTTCCATGGTGATATGCAAGATATTCATCAGTATGGATATAGGAAAGGGACATTTCAGGCTCCCTCTCCTCAGCTGCCCAAGGAACTAGCTGGGGACATCTCCATGGATACCTGGGAACCCCTCTAGAGTGAAGTCTCTTGCTAACCCTAAAATGGCTCCCTTAATTAAGATATCTTCTTCCCTGCACCCCTATGCACCCTTCCTCCATCCCAACCATCCCATTCCCCCAGGGTCTCCCCATCCTCCCTTCCTCACTTTTCTCTCCACATCTCCCCATCACCCCTTACCGCCACTCCACCCTCACCCCCAAGATCCCAATTTTTGCCTGGCAATCTATTCTACGTCCAATATCCAGGAAGATAACTATATGTTTTTCTTTGTGATGGAGGAGAGTTATCTGTCTATGTTTCTTTCATTGGTTAATTAATAAAGAAAACTGCCTTGGCCCTTTAAGAGAGGTGGAGTAGACAGAACAGAATTGTGGGAACAAGGAAGTAGAGTTGGGGAGACGCTTCAGACAGTTGCCATTGGAGTCTCCATGCTGCTCCTCTCCGAGATGGACGCAGGTTAAGATCTCTCCTGGTAAGCCACACCTCGTGGTGCTACCCAGATTACTAAATATGGGTTAAAGAAAGATGTGAAAATTAGCCAATAAGAGGCTGAAACTATGGGCCAGGCAGTATTTAAAAAAATACAGTTTCCGTGTAATTATTTCGGGTGTAAAGCTAGCCGGGGGCCGGGTGGCGGGACACAGCCCCGCCACTTCACACTACAGATTGGCGCCCAATGTGGGGCTAAATCCACGTAAAAACCTGTAAAAGCTTCAAATAAAGGAGAGAGAGTGTTTAACACAGCTTTTTGCTGTTTGCCTAGACGTACTATAGAGAGATTTCCTGTTTCGACAATAGCGACAAAAAAAAAGCTGAGTCATTTTAAAACGCGGCTTCCTTGTGCTATGCTGCCAGTACAAACTCTGGCTTTAAAACATTTCAATGGCTTTTATAGACTGGATGTTTGTGTGCCTGCTTGGGATCAAAAAAAAAATGCTCTGAGATGATGCCAATGGCTCACTGCTCCCCACCTACACCTGGACAGATGACAAAATCAGGCTTAGGCGAGCGGGAGAGCATGGCGGATTCCTGCCGCCATAGAGATGTTTTCAGACTGCGCGGTGCTCTGCGTGTCAGATTTGGCTGTAACTTAGATGAAAAGAGTTTCTGTGCTGCACGCTCAGTCTCAAAATTAAACTGCTGAGTGCGGCTCCAATGTCAACTGCTGTGTGCCTAAAACTGTGTGCGGCTCAGGGGCACCAAATGACTGAGGCAGGAGCGGCTTTGGCTCTGCTCCGCCATGCTAAACTGTACTGATCTCAGACAGGTCTATCGTAATTACCACAATAACAACACAGTTAAGGTTTAGACTTGGCTGTAAACAGACAGTACCATATTACCTCTACCTGACACAACTTAAGATTTTAAAAAATGGTTAACCTTTTAAAAAATGCTCCTAGATAGTAAAAAATTACAGATTCACAATAAAAAAGATTCAGACATAAAAGGCCTTTAAATGGCTCACATAGGCTTAAAAAAAATATATAAAAAATAAAGTTAATGCCTTAAAAAAAAAAGGTTAAAGTCTTTAAAGAGACAGAGTACAGATAGTTATAGATTAAAAAAAGTAAAATGATAGAGTAAAAATACGCCACATAAAAATAAAAAATTCACAGAGAGTCTAGATTATATATTTTGTTGTGTTTTCTTTGATTTTTTTGACTATAAAGGAGCTAAGTACAGAGAGACATTTCATTATATGGGCTGCCAGGCTAGACCAAAATAGACATCTTAACGGTATGACTTCAAGATTTGGATCTAAGAACATGATGCTTTAAAAAGAGTTTCTTCTTTTGTTTTCACAGAGGATGAGACTCTGTGGATTGCTTCTATCCCAATATGGTATGATAGACCACGCCCTCCTAAAAGGTTGCTGTGAACATCTTCAAAAAATTACTTCACTCAACTGCCAACTGAGAGGAACCTAGCACACAGGTTATACCATAAAAGACCTAAATAACAACGCCCCCATTCAGCAGGAAGCAGTTCGGAGAGAAATAACTGCGCCCATTTTCCCGAATATTGTTTATAAATGTTCTTTTACATTTAAAGGGGGGGGGGGATGATATAGATATGAATAATTTGCATTGGTATAGATTTTAAGGTCAATTTTGTTATATGTATATGTATTTCTGCTTTTGATTAGGTATTGTGATTGTGTAGTTCATTTAAAAATGTAATGTATAATTAGGAAATATAGGTTAATGGATAATCATCAATAATAGTTAAGTTTGTAGTCATGTTATTAGATTTTCTAGATATGTAGAGATATATTTCAGTTAGATAGACATTCTTCATATCTTTCAAAGACTACAAAATATGACATCTAATGTTTTAATAACTTAGGGTTTTTCATGACAATGAGACACGTCTGCTCCTGGCAGCACCAATCTACTTCGAGAGGAAGATGGGCATCAAAGAGGCTACTTATGGAGTTTGTTAGCCATTTGGACAAGAAACTGCTCTTGCCTGGACTGTTCCATAAACTGGACACAAAGAACCCACAGAGAGAGGACTGCTAAACTTGCCTAAAGGTGAGATGGTTTTTCGGGGTTCCTGATTCATAAAAGAGTCTGCGAGATGTTCTGCAGGACACAGCAAAAAGTGACTAAACTGTCTTTAAAATTTCCTGCTTCATAAAAAAGTCTGCTGGACACTATGGGCCTAAAGGCTAAAGATGGATGCCCCAATGGTACAGAGGAACTTTGGGTGACTGTCTAGGCAGCGAGTTGTCTCTGTCATTTCTAGAGTTTAAAAGTTACAAATGACTTGTTTACTTAGGTAATATTATATCCTTCTGGAGTCTTTGATGGAGTTAAAAAATAAATAGATAGTTATAGATTTCCTTAGTTATGATAAAAGATAAAATAGATTTAAATATTATAACTGTAATACTTGCTTGATAACTGTTTTGTTACATGTAACTTTACTATGTTAAAGCCTTTCTTTTTTGTTTAAACAGAAAAAGGGAAAATGATGGAGGAGAGTTATCTGTCTATGTTTCTTTCATTGGTTAATTAATAAAGAAAACTGCCTTGGCCCTTTAAGAGAGGTGGAGTAGACAGAACAGAATTGTGGGAACAAGGAAGTAGAGTTGGGGAGATGCTTCAGACAGTCGCCATTGGAGTCTCCATGCTGCTCCTCTCCGAGATGGACGCAGGTTAAGATCTCTCCTGGTAAGCCACACCTCGTGGTGCTACCCAGATTACTAAATATGGGTTAAAGAAAGATGTGAAAATTAGCCAATAAGAGGCTGAAACTATGGGCCAGGCAGTATTTAAAAAAATACAGTTTCCGTGTAATTATTTCGGATGTAAAGCTAGCCGGGGGCCGGGTGGCGGGACACAGCCCCGCCGCTTCACACTACATCTTTGGGTTCACCTTTTTATTTAGCTTCTCTAGGATCAGGAATCATAGGCTCACTGACCTTTATTTATGTCTAGAATCCACTTATGAGTGAGTACATACCAAATTCATCTTTTTGGGTCTGGGTTACCTCCCTCAGAATAGTGTTTTCTATTTCCATCCATTTGCATACAACGTTCAAGATGTCATTGTTTTTTCCACACTTTCTTTATCCATTCTTCCATTGAAGGGCATCTAGGTTGTTTCCAGGTTCTAGCTATATCTTGCATATCACCATAGAAGCTTCATCTGGCGATGGATGGAGATAGAGACAGAGAACCACATTGGAGCACAGGACTGAGCTCCCAAGGCCCAAATGAGGACCTGAAGGAGGGAGAACATGAGCAAGGTAGTCAGGACTGGGAGGAATGCGCCCACCCACTGAGACGGTGGGGCTGGTCTAATGGGAGCTCACCAAGGCCAGCTCAGCTCGAATTCTCTGAAAAAGCATGGGATCAAACCAGACTCTCTGAACGTGGCTGACAATGAGGGCTGACTGAGAAGCCAAGAACAATGGCACTGCGATTTGATCCTACCGCATGAACTGGCTTTGGGGGAGCCTAGTCTGTTTAGATGCTCACCTTCCTAGACCTGGATGGAGGGGGGAGGACCTTGTACTTCCCACAGGGCAGGGAACCCTTACTGCTCTTCTGACTGGGGAGAGGGAGGGAAATGGGCGGCGGGGAGGAGGCAGAAATTTTTAATAAAAAATAAATAAATTTTAAAAAGTAACTATTTCAGTCCGGTGCTCCAATGTGGGGCTCAGTCATTTTCTTCATCTATCGGCAGGTGGAGGTTCTATAGTGATATGCAAGAAATTCATCAGTATGGCTATAGGAACTGGCCTTTTCAGGCTCCTTTTCCTCAGCTGCCCAAGGAACTAGCTGGGGGCGTCGCCCTGGAAACCCGGGAACCCCTCTAGAGTCAAGTCTCTTGACAACCCTCAGATGGCTCCCTTAATCAAGATATATGCTTCCCTGCTCCCATATCCACCCTTCCTGTATTCCAAGCATCCCATTCCTCCGAGCTCCCCCATTCTCCCCTTCATGCTTTTCTCTCCCCACCTTCCCTTGGCCACGTCTCGCCCCACTCTCAAGTTCCCAATTTTTGCCCGGTGATCGTGTCTACTTCCAATATCCAGGAGGATTACTATATGTTTTTCTTTGGGTTCACCTTCTTATTATCTTCTCAAGGATCCCGAATTATAGGCTCAATGTCCTTTAATTATGGCTAGAAACCAATTATGAGTGAGTACATCCCATGTTCATGTTTTTGGGTCTGGGTTACCTCACTTAGGAGCAGAAGGAGGGAGAACATGAGAAAGAAAGTTAGGACCATGAGGGGTGCGTTCACCCATGGAGACGGTGGGACAGAACTAATGGGTGATCACCAACTCCAGTTGGAATGGGACTGATGGAACATGAGACCAAACCAGACTCTCTGAATGTGGCCAAAGGTGGAGGCTGACTGAGAAGCCAAGGACAATGGCGCTGGGCTTTGATTCTTCTGCATGGATGGGCTCTGTGGGAGCCTTCTCAGCTTGGTTGATCACCTTCCTGGACCTTGGGGGATTTGGGAGGACCTTGGTCTTAACATAGAGTAGGGAACCCCGATGGCTCCTTGGCCTGGAGAGGGAGGGAGTGGGGGTATGGGTGGAGGGGAGGGGAGGGAAGGGCGAGGAGGAGGGGAGGAGATGGAAATTTTTAAATATAAAAAAATAAACCATAAAAAATAAAAAATAAAAAAATAAAAATAAATAAAAAAATAAAAAAGTAACTATAACTATTTCCACACAAATTTGAAGGTTAGCTTTCATGTATTTCAAGAACCTGGCTACCAAGAATAGATTGTCAATGACATTTTCTTTCTAATAATATCAACAAGGACATATCGACAGGTTTCTAAGTCATGGTTGTAGTTCTGTCCTGTTGGAAAGGTTAGTATGAAATTGAATTGGACCAAACATCATAGTGATAAAAGGGGAGTAGGTGAGAAAACTATACATTTAGACCATGATTGTTGTGCTTTAAAGGACTTGTTTTAAATCATCCACTCCATATGCAAACCTTTAACCACAGGAGACTTTTCCATTTTAAGGTTATGAAGGTGAAACTAAAAGTGACACTTGAGTAGTTGATCAGCTCCATACTGAGTATCCCTTGCACTATGTTTCCATTTCCCACCTCTTTGCTCCTGCTAGGTGGTCCTCCTTACATCACCACCGTCTGAAAGCTCTTTGATTTTTACTACCAAGCATTTTTACCATTCATTGAGCACTTTGTCCTATGTTGTTTTATTTAAGACATCTTACATATGGGAAGGTCAGTTGGCCTTCCCATAGTAGCTAACAATCCTGGGTATTTTTTAATTTCATTTTTATCATAAGTTTTCTATCTCAAAACTGATACAACTTTTAAAAAGTTACTGAAAAATACCTGTGTTCCCCCACTCCCATGTGAAGTTTTCATAATACATTACTAATTAATGTCAGATTTCTTCTCTTTTTCTATAATGTTCCTTTTCTGTTCTAGGATCCCACATTCAGTGGTCATGTCTTCTGAGGTGCTTTGGTTTTGTTTTTTGGCTCTGACAATTTCTGCAGTTGTTATTTTTTAATCACCTTGATAGATTTGAAGAGAGCTTAAAAAGTATTTTGTAAGATACCACATAATTTTGATTTGTTTTGTATTTTTCCATGAGTAGAATCAGGTTATGGGTTTTGAGACAAACAGCACAGGGTGTGAACATACATAATTACTGATTGTGTTGAACTTGATTACTTGGCTGATATAATATGTTTCAGGTTTTTTTCACTGCAAATCTAGATTGTTATTTCTTTTTCACAAGTTAGACTGTTTAGAAAGAGGTTACTATTTCCAGTCCATAGTGAAATAGTGACATGTTATCCTCCACCTCCATGACAGCTTAACTTCTAGAAAATTACCATTCTTGGAATTTGTTTTTCTTCTCAATTTATTATTTAACATTTTTACTTGAATGAACATGGATTTATAAGCATTTAGCTTGCCTTTTGTTTCCTGTGTGTACTTAACAAATTGTCCTAACTTTAGGCATTTTAGGCTATTTTATTTGTTTTCTCTGCTCTTTTGAATATATTCATTTTTACATTTTATGAATACTAGGTTACTTTCTGGCACTAAAGGATGTCTCAAGGTTTTCATGTGAATCTCCTAACTTCTAGTATCAATCACTTATCCAACGTGCCCAGAAATAAGCTCATAGAAACTGTTTTTGAACACTAGAAAAGTTTGTTGCTACCAGGGAGCCATAGCTTCTCGGTCCTCTTAGCCAACAGAGCAAAATGGTTTATGTGTGTACTAATGATGCATATATACATATATAGCTGATCAGAGCCAGTGATGACTTTGGAAATGTGATTGGTTCTTTCTTTGTTGGAAGGCAAATAAAAAGCTAGAGAAAACCCTAGACCTCTACCATCAAAAACCACCAGTTCTTCCCAGCCCACTCATGTAGTTCTCATCTATGACTTCTGATTTGCCCCTTCCAGCTTCTTTCTTCTTTGTCTCCACAACTGAATCTCAATTTTCTTCTTCTAATAGCCTATTTATTCATTTCTTTTGTATACTGATATCAGCCTCCATCCATGATTTCCCTTGCCCTAGATGTTGTGAAAAAGATCTATCTTCGAATTAACTTCACCCCAAAGAGATTCCCCATAGAGAGCAACAGCAAGACTAGGATCTCCATTTTCATTACTGCCAGAACACAAACATAATATAAAAATAAATTCCCTTTTTATATCTATAATGCATTTAGATTAGGAATATACCACAAGATTGGAGCAAAAAGGCAATGTTAAGATTTTTACGGTAAATAAATCAGAAGTGTTTGTTTTGGTAAAGAGTTGTCCTGCTGTCTCCCTGACTCTTTGAATCTTTATACATACATACCAGTTTCCAGATTTGTGCATATATTTTCATGAGAGACATTTATTTCTCCAGTGAAGACAGACAGGAGAGTAACTATGATGATCCATGAAGTTAACAGTGTAAAGGCAAGAAATGGTTTCAAACCTGTTGACTAGAAAACTAAATATAAACCCATTCTTAAAATAAGTAATACCATTTGTCAGTCTCTTTGGACTAAGAATGGTATTTGTAAGCAGTAAAGGTCCTGTGAATCATAATTGCATTTACAAGGTCATTTGCAAAGTGATAAAAGATGAAAAATAAAAAAGAGCACAATTAAGCTATTAGAAATTTGAATCTGTAAATCCTAACCCAGACTCTGCACGTTTTGATGAAATTGTTTTAATTTCACTGAAAATGAAATGACCCTAGAGTTGATTTCATACCTACCAATAAAGGAATAAGGTCAAAGAAAACACTATTATTGAAAGACATACCTAACTCCAAACAAATGAGGCAAATATATGAATAAAAGCAAACAATCAAGCCAACACCTTGAATAATCACATTCACATAGCAGCAAATACTTGAATGACAGTTATCAGGATTTTTAGAGTTTTCTTATGGTTTATGGTCAGTTGGGTTTAGAAAACTTGAAATTCGTTTCCCTTTTTGTAAACTGTACAGTCATAAAACAACTTAGCTTTTCTGTTATGAAGGCACTTTTCAAACTATCCTTGAGGGAATGCACAACTTGAGAAAATCCTTGAGAAGTGCCAAAGCCTCTTGGTGATACTGGGGCAACCAGAACACTGTTGCCACTATGGTGGTGTTAAGCCTGCCCATCAGGTGACTCAATCTCCCCCATTTCTTCTTGCAAAAAAAGGAACAATCACTTCAACTGTCATCCACGGATAAGAGACTGGTTTAGTTAAAAAGGTTACAGCAAGATTAGTTATTTAAGAGGCTCATGACAGACAACTCAGCAACCAATTGGAAGTCACTAGTTTAAAAATTTAGGAAAAATTGTTAGGAACTTACACCATCAAGACAAACACACTAGGATTTTCAATATTTATTCACAATGACATTGTTCTTTCTTATAGCTGCACTCTGAGAACCACTAAAAAAAATCAGCTTCTTACTTCATCTACTCAGAAAGAATAAAATACTCTGTTGACATAGCTCATCTTAAAACCGGTGGTTTATGGGCCTTGGATATACCTAAACCAGGCCCTCTAGCAAAGGGGCAGGAATCATTGTAAATAGTTAAACAAACCATTCCCTAATGTAAATTCTAATTCTTCCACCTAATAATTCAGGCTTTACAGTCTTCAGAAATATAAAATGGGGTGATGGAACATTAAGCTAAAATAAATGCTGTAAGTGCCAGGGAACTGAAGAAACAACCACTGAAAATCTACAAAGCGAATTAGCAGCATATGAGTAGGCAGAGCATAAGGCAGAAAACAGTGGTAAAAATTGCTCAGATAATTTGTTCCCCATTGTTTCCTGTAATCATCACATAAATTCATTCCTATCGTTCATATTTTCATTCCTTCCTTCATTCATTGCTAAGAAAAAATAAAGTAGAATACCTACGATGCACTAGGCAACACTCTGAATACCTGAAAAACCATAGAAATAATACTGAAATTGTCTTTATTCTCATGCAGCTCATATCTGGCAATCAGCAATGAGCATGAAAAACACTCAGATAAAATTTTAATATAAATAAAATGGAAATAGATTGTTGTCATAGGGAGGATACATGTGCAGGTGCTTCTTTCAATTGAGTCAATAGGTATAAGGACTGTATCTGAGTAGAGGCCTTAAAGATGAGAAGCAGCCAATCATGCAAACAGAAGTTTGCAGGCATATGAAAAATAATACTCTGAGGAGAAGTAACATCCAGAAAAATGCCCTGGTATGAGGTAGTCCTCTATGTTTCACAACTTGAAACATATGTACAGACAAGCTGGAACTTATCAAGTCTGGTAAACATAATAGATAAAGTCAGAGAAACAGGCAGGGACTGATTGGTAAGGGCCTCATAACCACTAACTGAGAATATGGAGTGTGGGTTTTATCCCAGGCACAATGAAATAAACCAATTTTCATTTATAAGGTTTTTACTTAGCCAAAGAGAGTAAAGGGAGATAAAGATGGGTATAAGGAGACAAGGATTGAAGTAATATAAAAAGAGGATCATATACAGACCAGTGCCTTGTTAAAAACAAAAAAGTAAAGAAGTAAATATAAAGTTTGGTTCAAGGTAGAACACATGAGACCTGTGAGCAGAGATGAAATGAGATAAGTCAAGGGTTTGAGGAATAATTGATTAGACAGTGGTGTCATTTTTCTGAAATAGGAAGCAGTGAAACAAAAATATTAGATATGTTTTAGGAGTATCTGATAATACTGAAATAAAGTATTACAAAGAAAGTCTACAGCCTTGTCTAACTAAAAAGTATAATTTTGTTTATAGATAAGAGAACAATGCCAGAAGGCCATTCAGCCAGCATACCCATGCTGTCCTGGCTAGCTTCCCAGTCTATGGAATGATTAGGGTCAAGGAGCAATTACTCTGCCAAGGTTCTCTTCTTCCCCAAAACTTCTACTAAGAAGACAAACTCCGGTGACTATTTCCTGCTGACAAGTTTCTTTCTTGTATTCTCATTGTCCAACTACTTCCTATCCATGGAACAACATAAACTGGTTCAAGAACCGACTTTGTGGGGGTACTAAAGATACTTCATTGCCTACTACAGCATGATCAAAGGTAACTATGAGGAAGGATTTTTAAATCTCAGGGTGAATTTGAGTGACTTGCTTTTATGTCCAAAAGAGAGCTATCCCCATATATAGACCATGAAAGCTAGAGTGGTACTGGCTAATTTCATATCACTTTGCTTATCATGGGGTTATAAATAATGCTTAAATGACTTTGTTGACCTGAGAGTGATTATACAGACTCTTGGGTGTTTGAAAATGCAGTTTTTAAAAGTATTATTTAATGACTATTTAAATAACATTTTATATGTGAGTGTGTGCCATAGTTTAGTTGAAGCTATGACGACTGGGGAGACAATGTTTTCCGGCCAAAACTCAGTCTATCTAACAAAACTCCAGTGCCAGGTATAGGAAAGCTCTGTTCAATTTGTTGTTTAGAGGAATCCAAGAGACTTCTAAAACAATATTGCTGTTGTCCTTGGTTGCCTAAAACTGGAGATAATTTCATGTTGCTGAAAATACCACACACTTCAGACTCAAAATTTAGATAAACTGATCTGGATCTGACCCAGAAGCCTGCTCACTGAGGTCTAGCTCTTATATTTTTGGAAAGAGAAATTCTAGCTACCAACAGGGAAAAAGCAATTAAATAGTCCCATCCAGCCATAACACCAAAGAACCACAACAATGATCAGTATGGCAAAATTTTCTGACAAGTACAATAGTGGCATTTATATCCTGGAGGTTACCAGCAATTGCCTAACTGAATTTTAAGGCCTGTTCCATAGAAGGGATTTATTTGTGGTAGTGTAAATTTAGATACTTACCTGTGAGTGGTAAGAACAAATTACCCACAGAATAACCTACTACAACTAATCGGTTTTCTAAACCAATATCAGCTCTAACTGCATAGTGAATACTTACCCTTAAATCCACAGATCAATGTAGCTCTTAGGCCTCATCAAAGAATATTATTTTAGAAGTATATTTATATCTTTTATAAAAAAAACACAAATATGTCCAGTGATGGTGGTGCATGCCTTTAATCCCAGCACTCAGGAGGCAGAAACAAGCTGATCTGTGAGTTCGAGGCCAGCTTGTTCTACAGAGCCAGTTCCAGGACAGCCAAAGCTACATAGAGCAACTCTGTGTAAAAATAGAAATCCACAACAAGCAAAAATGTAAACATTAGCTGACAATATAATATCTGACTTAAAGTGTTACAACACAACCACTACACTTACTGCTCAAGGAACATCTCATAAGAGGGGATTGGGATGACTGTGAGAGTCAAATGACAAAGACAGTTTCTTACAAATGTATTTTATAAAATTTATTAAATAATTAATAAAAGTTTTATATCAAAATACTAGTATGTATAGGTTAACTAATATAAAATATAACATAATATAAAAAATCTCTTACCAAAAATACAAAAAGAAAATATCATGGACCAGTCTTGGGCATACTATCATAGAAAGGTTTTTCACTTGAATGGAACTTTTATTCTGGAAATTGAAGTTGTAAAGCTTGCACCTTGCATTATAGTTATAATCTGTCTTCACTGGAAAACAACACTGTCACTTGGTTACCTTTGAAGCAAAGGACAGAGAAGTTAATATTAAGTTGTTCTTGGAAGTGAGCAGAGAGCCCCCAAAGCCATTTTAGCCTACATGGAAGCAATAGTGTTTTGCACTTGGCTTTCCTCTACTGAAAAATGCCTCTCTAACCCAGCTGGTGCTGCAAAGGCCTCTCTAGAGAGCACCCTCAAGAAGATCAGGTCAAGAGGTTAGAATATGATGTGGTGAGAGGTCCTGGGGTCAACTTTGGAGAAAAATAAAACACAGAGAGGAAATTGTTGTTGCCCACTACAGAGGGAACTGACATTTACAAACATATCTGTTTCCAGAGAGTTCAGCGGGAAATGGGGTTCAAAGATTATTTGTTATCTGTAAGCTCTGACAGTCACAGAATACAACTCTAAACACACATCATTCCATTCAGGTGCCATGATTCCCAGCTTCGGCTCTGAACTCAATCTTTTCTGATATCAATAAGTATATTAGATGCTTTTCTTTTACTAAAATTTCAAGCTTAAGTTTCTTTTCCTCAGCACACATCTTCACAGTTACTTTTCATATTTATTATTATCCATTTCTGCCACCAACACACCAGTCAAGCCCTTATCATCACAGTAGAATCCTTGTAATCCCATAACTGTACTCATGTTGTCACTTTAGATTAACCTGAAAACAGTCTATAAGCTAAAGCCAAATCACATACAGGATGTCAAATCCCACTCATTCAGTTTCACAGGGAACACCAAGGAGCTGATCTTTCTCATGTCCTCTCCTACAGTCAGCTCTATGATGTTGCCTCAAGCAATGGAACAATTATTCAGCTACTTTCTGAAGGGACAGTACTCATGACCACCCCATGCCTCTCAACACCATGTAGGCACTCATCATCCACAACAGACTTCATAGAATCCTTTTATTTACAGTTATTATTAGTGACACCTCTGAAACATCAATTTGAAACTTTCCCAATCATATCTTTAGGATGCTAAAGCTGTCAAGGAAAACTGTTCTCATTGGTTATTTCCAAAGGTCCAGCCCACTCAAAAATGTTAACCATTGCTTGTTCCTCTCATTCAATATTAATTCAAATTTTACACATAGATCTCTTCAGAATGTCTTAAGTAGAACTATTGGGAATTGGTGCCAGCTTCAGTCTTTTATGACAAATAAGAAGCTGCCTTCTCTAGGAAATCTCAAAAGTGAAGTGTTGACTTCAGTTGTTTGGGTGGTTGTATGGGTATCTGTTATGTCAAGTTGAAGCATCCTGAACACCTAGTTTCCCTGATACATTGTAAAGTTTGTAGGCACTTAAGATATTTATTGTTTGCTTATTTATCGTGTAGGTGTGTATATGAGTATATGCATATGTATCACATTCATATAGGGGCCCACTGAGGCCAGAATGGTTTATACACAAATAAATCTGGAAGCTGTCTATCCAGGTCATTTCTCCTGATATAAATCATGTACTCCATCATAATAACAGGTTGGTGAGTACACACACAAAAAACATTAACAATGTATGTTGCTAAAGTTTTAACAAGATATATGCAAACTCCTTTGTATAACATGGAGTCCAATGTATCACACACACACACACACGCACACACACACAAAATAAAAATAAAAATATTGCCACAGGCATGCCAACCTTTACAGTTTTTCTTTTATTATACGGTCAATAAACTATTAAAATAACAGTAGAAACTTATGAAAATGCCAGTAAAAGAAGGTAGTGTAGTGTTAATAACATAACCAGACTTATATAATTTACATCCAAACTCTCCCTTACACCTTGGACTTTCTTCTTCCTTTACCCAGTCAAGATACACAGCATTTGTTAGTTCCATAGCACTGAATCATTGGCTTCCTAGCCAGCTTTCTACTGCTAACCTTATTGCTTATGTCTGGTTATATTAGTATTCAAATAGGACACAATATTTTGATTTTAGTTATTTATTTTACACACCTACCACAGTTTCCCCTCCATCCTCTCTTCCCATCCTCCCTCCCCACATCCCTTCTACCCCTGCCTCCATCCACTCCTCCTACATCTCCATTCAGAAGGGGTAAAACCTTCCATGGGTGTCAACAAAGCATGACATATCAAGTTGAGACAGGAACAAGCTCTTCCCACTTGCATCAAGGCTGGGTAAGGCATCTCAACATAAGGAATAGGTTAAAAGAGCCAGTTCATGAGTCAAGGATAGGCTCTGGTCCCACTGCTAGGGGCCCTACAAAACACAGAGTTACAAAACTCTCATACAGATGCAAAGGTTCCAAGTCGGTCCCATGCTGGCTCCCTAGCTGTTGGTTCAGAGTCCCTAAGCTCCCACAAGCTAGGGTTTACTGCTTCTTGGGGTTTCCCAGTCACGATATTGACCCACCCCCTTGCTCATATAATCCCACCTCCCTCTCTTCAACTGGACTCCAGGATTTCAGCCTAGTGCTTGCCTGTGGATCTCTGCATCTGCTTCTATCAGTTACTAAATGAAGGCTCTATGATGACAATTAGTGTGGTCACCAATCTGATTACAGGGGAAATCTAGTTCAGGCAGCCTCTCCTCTTATTGCCAGGAGTCTTAGATGGGATCATCTTTGCTAGTTACTAGGAGATTCCCTGGTACCAGTTTTCTCCCTAACCCTACAATGGCTACCTCTACTAAGATATCTCTTCCATGCCCCAAACTCAACTATCCCAATCTCTCATGTTATGCTTCTACTCAAAAATCTTGAATGATTTCTCATTTCCCACCAATTTTACATAAGTTCCTAACTATGACATTTAAATGGTTCAAACTTAGGTTTCAACTTCCGCTCCATTCTTATCTTTATCATTACCTTTCACGGTCTGTTGTGAGAATTCATTCAGTCAATAGCTGTTGAAGTACTGGACCATTAGGGTGTGGACTGAGGTATTAAAAGTGCAGACAGGAAGTGTGCTCATTCTCTTGGGTGGTGGCTGGAAATCTGATAGCAGCTCCCAGAGCACAGAAAGCAGAAGACCATGGAAGTTCTCTACCTTGTTGTTCATGAGTGTCCCCCAGTAAATATTTGATACCCACTTTAGCTCAGGCTCTTGAGGATTTACTTACATACAACAATATCTGGCACCTAACTTGGGGCATGAACCCATGACCATGAGATTAAGATTCTCATGCTCTACTAACTGAGCTAGCTAGGTCTGTGTATCATCCAGATACATCCCCACTGATGCCCCAATTAGGAACAATGCTTTCCTTCTCCCATGTCCTTACTAGCTATTTCCTTTTTCTTTCTTTCTTTTTTTTTTTTTTTGGTTTTTCGAGACTGGGTTTCCCTGCAGTTTGTAGAGCCTGTCCTGGAGCTAGCTCTTGTAGACCAGGCTGGTCTCAAACTCACAGAGATCTGCCTGCCTCTGCCTCCCGAGTGCTGGGATTAAAGGCGTGCGCCACCACCGCCCGGCTTTCCTTTTTCAAGAATATCCTACTCAGGGACCATTACCTAATAAAATCTGATTCATCCTTCAAGGGCTTTCTCAGATGTGACCCCCTTCCTATAGTATTTTCCCAGTGCTAATAGAGATGTTATTGTAAATTTCTGTTATGTTACTTACCCATTATTGAAACATTCCTCAAAACACCTATCAAACACAGTTGTGAACCTCTATATTTTAATGACTCTTAAAAGTTCTTTTTTTGTAGATACAACTTTTTATTTATTAAAAATTTCCACCTCCTCCCCTCCCCTTTCCCCCTCCAGCCCTCCCTTTTCCCTCTCCAGTCCTAAGAGAACACAGGGTGCCCTGCCTTGAGGGAAGTTCAAGGCCCTCCCCACTCCATCCAGGTCTAGGAAGGTGTGCATCCAAACAGACTAAGCTCCCAAAAAGCCAGTGCATGCAGTAGAGTCAAAACCCAGTGCTATTATCATTGGCTTCTCAGTCAGCCCCCATTGTCAGCCACATTTAGAGAGTCCTGTTTGATCACATGTTCGTTCAGTCCCAGTCCAGCTGGCTTTGGTGAGCTCCCATTAGATCAGTCACACTGTCTCAGTGGGTGGACGCACTCCTCGTCGTCCTGACTTCCTTGCTCATGCTCTCCCTCCTTTTGCTCCTCATTTGGACCTTGGGAGCTTAGTCCAGTGCTCCAATGTGGGTCTCTGTCTCTATCTCCACCCATTGCCGGATGAAGGTTCTATGGTGATATTCAAGATATTCATCAGTGTGGCTATGGGAGAAGGCCAGTTCAGGCACCCTCTCCTCAGCTGCCCAAGGACCTAGCTGGGGACATCCTCTTGGACATCTGTGAACCCCTCTAGAGCCAAGTCTCTTACCAATCCTAAAATGGATCCCTTAATTAAGATATCTTCTTCCCTGCTCCCATATCCACCCTTCCTCCCTCTCAACCATCCCACTCCCCCAAGCTCTCCCCAATCCTGCCCTTCTCCCTTCACTTTCCCACTCCCTCCCCCCCTCCACCCCTGTGTTCCCAACTTTTGCCTGGCAACCTTGTCTATTTCCAATTTTCAGGAGGATAAATATATGTTTTGCTCTGGGTTTGCCTTATTATTTAGCTTCTCTAGGATCACGAACTATAGACTCAATGTCCTTTGTTTATGGCTAGAATCCACTAATGAGTGAGAACATACCATATTCATCTTTTTGGGTCTGGGTTATCTCACTCAGTAAAGTGTTTTCTATTTCTATCCATTTGCATGCAAAATTCAAGATGTCATTGTTTTTTTTTTTTTTCAGCTGAGTAGAACTCTAAAGTGTATATGTGCCACACTTTCTTTATCCATTCTTCAATTGAGGGGCACCTAGGTTGTTTCCAGGTTCTGGCTATTACAAATAGTGCTCCTATGAACATAATTGAACAAATGTTTGGACATCTCTTAAAAGTTCTGATTTACAGTGTTTCTTCATTTTCAAAGTGTTACTGTCCCAACCAATGTAAAATGGCCAATTTCAAGGTTTGAGCATCATATCACTGAACATAAAATTATGAAGGTGTACAACAGCAATCAATTATACACAATTCCCAGCAATCAGATGCAAAATATGTAAATAAATAATCTCACTTCAATAGTCAAAATAAAGTAATATATTTAAAAGTTAATGAATTACTTTGGGTTTTATAACTTTTAAATTTAGGCTTACAACTGTTAAAGAGTGTTTAACAGTTGCGAAGCCTCTAATGAATAGATCTTGTGAGCTACTTTAAATCAGTTCAGGCATGCTACTGTCTTACCTATCCACTTGCCTACCTAAATTACTTGAAGGAAGATGCTAGTGCCTTTACTTAACTTTGGGTATCTAATATAATTTACTGCACAGAGCCATTTGTGAATAAATGTTAGAATGTACAGTCTCATTTCAATGCAGGTATCTGAATCCAGATCCTAAAGTGAAGCTCTAAAGGAACAATTCACAATACCTTATAATGCTGAAGTCCTGTTATTGGAAGAATGGGAGGAAGGAAAGGCATTGCCAGATAGAGAGAAAGGGTAAATTTAAATTTAGTACAAGAATCCAGGGAATCTTAATCCCAGTAGTCTAATCACATTGCTTCAGGGATTATACTGCTTATTTTTATCCATTTGTTGGAAGTTCCTCAGGTCTAGCTAAAAGAACAGATTAAAAAAGAAGTGATAGATATACTATTTCAATACCTACTCCCAAAGTTTGGACAGGAGAAAAGGACACGAGACAGCATTATGGGACTCTGTTGTTCACATATAACAGAAAATTCTCAGAATTCAACATTCTAATTATCCTCATAGTAAAACAAGGTTTTGAAAGCAAAGGGATATTAATTTTCTTTGAAAGCTTTACAAATATAACCTGATAGAATAAATGGAAGAAATGATAGCTACTTTCAAACAGAATAGAAAATTTTAACCTATAAAAATTTTCTTCTATAAGAAAGTTACATGAAATACCCAATATAAAGTATTTAAATCCATATGAAATTCTACCAGGATTCAGATATCAAAGTTTAACCTTGTTGTTTCTCACAATAATGGAAAGAAAAACTTATTACTTTCTTCTAGAGCAGTGGTTCTCACCCTTCCTAATGCTATGACACTGTAATACAGTTCTTCATGTTGCAGTGACCCCAACCATAAAATTATTTTTGTTTCTACTTCATAACTCCAATTTTGTTACTGTTATGAATTGTAATGTAAATATTTTTGTATACAGATTTGTCAAAGGGGTTGTGACCCACAGGTTGAGACTACTGTTCTATAGCAATGGGGGAGTAGTGAGAAAATGTCATTATGTCTTATAAAATTACATTAAGGACAAACAAAAGTCACTAGGAATGCCTGCATCATGTAATAATATGAAATAAGTTAAGGATAGGATCTAATCTTGGCATTTATAGAACTTCCCAGCATTTAACTTTAATGCCACAAAAAATAAATAAAAATAAAAGGGACATGTGATAATAGGCAATTACACTGTTGGACTGCTGGGCCACTTCTGAACAGACACGTATGTAAAGCCCAGAGGATCTAATTGGATCACATGTCAAGTTGGGAAAAAAATTTAAGCAGGTAAAGGTAAACATGGACATGAGAAAGCAGAATGTGTTTAGAATTTCAGGGAGGAAATAACGATGAACATAAAGAACTCGTGGCGTGTTTCACTCCTGTGAACACGAAGGGTTAGAGACTTGTAAGACAATGGAAATAGATGATTTTCTGCATAATCAGTGCAATGGGGAGGAAGACTCCAAGCATAGGGATGGCAGAGCATAATCTCAGTGCCACAGAGAACTAACCGTAGGGACCAGGCAATTCAGAAATTAGAGAGGTTTCAGAAGCTGAGATTATCTCTTTATGACATTTCCTTTCTGATTATTATTTTCCACTTACAATTTGGCTTTTTCATTATATTTCTGGTTCTCTGTTTTGAGTTACGGTCTCCTGTAGCCCAGGCTTCCCTTGAATTCCTTATATTCCTGCTTCAAACTCACAAGTACTAAGATTGCAGGCAAATACCACTATGTCTTTCTTTTGCTTTTCACCTTGTATCCCGAGTTTTTTGAAACTGAAATATAATAATTGCCTTTCCTACATGAGAGTTGTGCTACATCTACTGTTTTCCAAATGTCTGTAATATATTTTTATTATGATAAGCACATGAGAAATAATTAAAGAGACATGGTTCATAATTTTTAAGAAAGACATTCTCATCTCAGATTTTTTGAATGTGTGCACTTGGTATGATAGCCAATTTGATTCTCAGTGTGACTGGATTTAGAAATATCTAGAATAGTAAAGCACAACTTCAGGTATACTTGTGATGATATTCCCAGATAAACTTATCTGACTTCGGGAAATAAGACATGAAGTGTAGCACAATCCAATGATTTGGAGGGCTTAAATGAAACAACAAATTTTGAAAAAGGGAAAGTCATTTGACTGCTGTGACATCCGTTCCCTTTGTCTCCAGTTTGATTTATGATATGAACTTCCCCCATGCCCCACCACCTGCACAGGCATCATCACCATGTTCTCTCTGTTACAATGGACTGACACCCCTAAAACCACACAATGAAACACAAGCCAACTCACTTTAAGTGATTCTCTTTGGCTGGAAAGTAACTACGATATTTGGAAAGAGTCTGTTTGTGAATGTGATTAAGTTAGGAATTGGCATGAGGACATTACTCTGTGTTGTTAGCAGGGAACAAATGGCCAAACGGTGTTTGTAGTAAGAGAGAAGCAGAAAGAGAGCCAGAGACACACAGAGAAGAACAGGTTACGTATCCACACAGGTAGATATTGATGTGGTCACAAAACAAAGGAAAGGTTTAGCTACTAGAAGCTAGAACAAGCAAAGAAGCATTCTTCACTACAGCTCACACAAGAATCATTGCCTTACCAAATCTTGATTTTAGACTTTTGACACCAGACCTATGGAAGAATATGTTTTTGTTATTGAAGTCCTTTTCTGTGATGCTATTTTACAGCTGGCACAGGAAGCAAATGTCATTGGGAAGCAGACAAAAGTGTCCTTCACTCTTAGACACCTGGCATCTGCACAGCAGCTACATTTTAGGGTAAGATGAGAGGAAGAAAACATTAAATAAAACATTATTTTTGCTTGTTTGATTTTGCTCTATTTTTTAATCCAGCTGTATATTTTCCTCCATGCTCTTCCTCTTCTACCCTCTCCCATGGTCCCATGCTCCCAATTTACTCAGGAGATCTTGTCCTTGTGGTACGATTGATCATCCTTTGGGTGTATATCCAAATGTTGTATTACTGGGTCTTGAGGTAGGTGGTTTCCTAATTTGCAGAGAAGTTGACATACTGATATCCAAAGGGGCTGTACCAGTTTGCACTCTCACCAGAAATGGTTGAGTGTTCCCTTTACCCCACATCTTTTCCAGTTAAGTTGTCATTAGTGTTTTTTATCTTGGCGATTATTAAATAAGCATTTTGCTTATATTAAATTATGTCTTTATTGCTACTTACACCTTCTAGATGAGGAAAGTGATGAGTACAAAGAAGTTAAGCAAACAGCATGGGGGTCACACATGGCATCATCACTAGTTACAACCCTAAACAATTTGATTTCCAAAAAGTTATGCTACACAACACTAAAAAATATGCTATGGACAAGTTTTTAAAAGAGAAAACTATTCTCATTTCTTATGCCTATCTTTCAGAGATCAGATCCAAGCAATATTACTTACATTTATACTTCTGTTTAGACAGAACATAATCCTTATATTATTATGAACAGAAGGATGAATCATGAATTTGTTCAATGATCTTCCCTGTTACAGATGCCAGCTGTATGATATGGACAAGTCATTTATTTACTCTATATCACTGTGACTTTTTTATTTTTATTTTATTTAAAAAAAAAAACAACTATCTTTTTTTATTATATGTACCAATCCAAGTTTCCACTCCCTCTCCTCCTCCCATTCCCTCCACTTACCCGCTCACCACACCCCCATCGACTCCTCAGAGAGGTTAAGGCACACTGCTTTGGAGAAGGTCCAAGACCCTCCCGACTCTATCTAGTCTGAGCAAGGTATTCATCAAAAGGGAATGGGTTCCCAAAGACCCAGAACAAACAGTAAGGATAAGTTCTTGTGCCACTGCCGGTGGCCCCTCAGTCTGCTCCAGCCATGCAACTGCCAACCAGTCTGCCTGGTGTTGGTGAGCTCCTATTAGCTCAGGTAAGCTGTTTCAATGGGTGTACCCACCATGGACTTGACCTCTTTGCTCATATTCTCATTCCTCCCACTCTTCAACTGAACTTTGGGACCTCAGTCCAGTGCTCTGATGCAGGTCTCTGCCTCTGTCTCCATCAGTTGCTGGATGAAGATTCTATAGTGATATTTAAGATATTCATCAGTCTGACTACAGGACAAGGCCAGTTTGGGGACCTTCTCTTCTATTGCTTAGGGTCTTAGCTGGGGTCATCCTTGTGGATTCCTGGGAATTTCTCTAGTGCCAAGTATCTTGCTAGCCCCATAGTGGCTCCCTCAATCAAAATATCTTTCCTTGCTCGCATCTCTGTCCTTCCTCCATCTCACATATCCAGTTCCCTCAAGTTCTTCTCCCCTCCACTTTTCCCTTCAGATTCCCTGCCCTGCCTACTCTTCCCACCCTTATGCTCTGAATTTTGTCAGGCAATTTTGTCTATTTCCCCTTTACAGCTGGATCTATGTATGTTTGTATTAGGGCTCAACTTGTTACTTAACTTAGAGCTCTAGGATCATGAACTATAAGGCTTTATAGCTAGTATCTAGTTATGAGTGAGTATATACCATGTTCATCTTTCTGGGTCTCAGTTACCTCACTCAGGATGGTGTTAACTAGTTTCATCCATTTGCATGCAAGTTTCCAGATGTCATTTTTTTATTGCTGAGTAGTACTCTAATGTGTAAAAGTGCCACATTTTCTTTATGCATTCTTCGGTTTAGGGGCATATAGCTTGGTTCCAGGTTCTGGCTATTAGAAATAGTGCTGCTATAAACATAGTTGTACAAATGTTCTTGTGGTATGATTGAGCATCTTTTGGGTATATGCCCAAGAATGGTATTACTGGGTCCTGAGGTAAGTTGATTCCCAATTTTCTGAGTAACCACCATACTGATTTCCAAAGTGTTTGTACAAATCTGCATTCCCATCAGCAATGGATGAGTATTCCACTTACTCCACATCCTTTCCAAGATAAGCTGTCATTGGTGTTTTCAATCTTAGCCATTCTGACTAGTGTAAAATGGAATCTCAGAGTTTTTATTTGCATTTCCCTGATGGCTAAGGATGTTGAACATTTCTTTAAGTGTCTTTCAGCCATTTGAGATTCTTCTATTGAGAATTCTCTGTTTACTTTTCTACTCCATTTTTAAACTGGGTTATTTGGATTTTTGATGTCTAATTTTTGAGTTTTTATATATATATTTTGAATGTCAGTCCTTTGTCTGTTGTGCAGTTGGTGAAGACCTTTTCCCATTCAGTATGCTGTCTTTTTGTCTTATTGACTGTGTCCTTTGCTTTACAGAAGCTTCTCAGTTTCAGGAGGTCCCATTTATTTATTGTATCTCTCAGAGTCTGTGCTACTGGGGTTCTATTTAGAATGTATTCTCATGTGCCTATGCATTGAAGGCTATGTCCTACTTTCTCTTCTATCAGGTTTATTATAGTCAGATTTTTATTGAAGTTTTTAATCCATTTGGACTTGAGCTTTGTGTAAAGCAATAGATATGGGTCTATTTTCATTCTTCTACATGTTGACATCCAGTTATGCCAGCACCATTTGTTGAAGATTCTTCCTTTTTTCCATTGTATAATTTGAGCTTCTTTGTCAAAAATCATGTGTTCATAGGCATGTGGATTAATATCTGTCTCTTTGAGTCAATTACATTGGTCAACCTCTCTGTTTTTATGTCAATATCATGCTGTTTTTATTACCTATCTCTGTAATCAAGCTTAATGTCAGAGATGGTGATGCCTTAGGAAGTTCCTTTACTGTACAGAATTGTTTTGGCTATCCTAGGCTTTTTGGCTTTACATATGAAGGTGATTGTTGTTCTTTCAAGGTCTGTGAAGAATTGTTTGGGGATTTTGATGGTGATTTCCCTGAATCTATAGATTGTTTTTCTTAGGATTGCCATTTTATTATGTTAATTATACCTATCCAAGAGTACGGGAGATCTTTCCATATTTTTTTTTTTTTTTTGGTTTTTCGAGACAGGGTTTCCCTGTAGTTTCTAGAGCCTGTTCCTGGAGCTAACTCTTGTAGACCAGGCTGGCCTCGAATTCAGAGATCCGCCTGCCTCTGCCTCCCGAGTGCTGGTATTAAAGGCGTGCACCACCACCGCCCGGCTTTCCATATTTTTTGGTAACTTCTTTAATTTCTTTCTTCAAAACTTAAATTTCTCATTGAACAGGTCTTTCACTTCTTTGGTCAGTGTTACCCCCATGATATTTTATGTTATTTGTGGCTATTGTGAAAGATGATGTTTCTCTGATTTCTTTTTTAGCCCTTTTATCATTTGTGTATAGGAGGGATACTAATTTTTTTTAGTTGATCTTGTGTTTTGCCACATTACTGAGGGTATTTACCAGCTGTAGGAGTACTGTGGTAGAGATTTTGTGGTCACATACATATACTATCATATCATCTGCAAATAACACAAGTTTGACTTCTTCCTTTCCAATTTGAATCCCTTTGATCTCCTTTTGTTGTCTTATCACTCTAGCCAGCACTTCAAGAACTATGCTGAATATATATGGAGAGAGTAGATAGCCTTGTCTTGTTCCTGATTTTAGTGGAATTGCTTTGAGTTTCTTTCCACTTACCTTGATATTTGCTGTTGGCTTGCTGTATCAATATATATAATAAAAAGCAATCTTTTCTTATGTTTATATGTGTTCCTTGTAATCCTGGTCTCTCCAAGACCTTTATTATGAAGGGGTGTTAGATTTTGTCAATTTTGTTATTGAGCACATTCTATGTTCTGTGCAGTGGACTAGGTACAAGAACCCCGTGATGCACAATGTAAACAAAAATTCCTTGGCCCCTTCCCACCCCACCCCCAAGTTCCCAATTTTTGCCCGACGATCTTGTCTACTTCCAATATCCAGGAGGATTACTATATGTTTTTCTTTGGGTTCACCTTCTTATTATCTTCTCAAGGATCCCGAATTAAGGCTCGATCCAGGGAGATGCCCTCAGCTAGTTCCTTGGGCAGCTGAGGAGAGGGAGCCAGAAAAGGCCAGATCCTATAGCCATACTGATGAATTTCTTGTATATCACCATAGAACCTTCACCTGGAGATGGATGGAGAAAATGACAGAGCCCCACATTGGTGCACTGGACTGAGCTCCCAAGGTCCTGATGAGGAGCAGAAGGAGAGAGAACATGAGAAAGAAAGTCAGGACCGTGAGGGGTGCGTTCACCCATGGAGACGGTGGGACAGAACTAACGGGAGATCACCAACTCCAGTTGGAACAGGACTGATGGAACATGCGACCAAACCGGACTCTCTGAATGTGGCCGAAGGTGGAGGCTGACTGAGAAGCCAAGGACAATGGCAATGGGCTTGGATTCTATGGCATGGATGGGCTCTGTGTGGGCCTTGTCAGCTTGGTTGCTCACCTTCCTGGAACTGGGGGGATTTGGGAGGACCTTGGACTTAACATAGAGTAGGGAACCCTGATGGCTCCTTGGCCTGGAGAGGGAGAGAGTGGGGGTATGGGTGGAGGGGAGGGGAGGGAAGGGGGAGGAGGAGGGGAGGAGATAGAAATTTTCAATAAAAAATTCCTGGTCTTGAAGTTTCAATGCTAATGGAGAAATCCAACTAGGCCTTAATCAAAAAGTCATCTAGATACATTGTTAATGAGTATCTTCAGACTTGGAAAAATGTGTAATATTGACTTGCAGTAAAAAGATGAAGTGTAGGCATGGCTCCATGTGAAAATCCAGGGAAGAGATCTTCAAAGGGATCATTTAAATTGAAATATGAGGGATGTCTGAAATGTAATAAAAAGCCTGTCAGAGAGAGAAAGTCATTTTGAACTGACAGAACAAAGACTGAAGAACTCAGTTGTTGAGTGAGGATTTAGAATATATGGAACTGAGTCTACACTGTGCCACAATCAACAGCAGCTTCATGTACAAATGGTGTTCTGTAGATGGAGCTGTGGGCAGGCCTACTTTTTGTCCCACCCAGCTCCTGCATGGCTAGCTTAGCCCCAGAATAATTACAGGGAAACTGTATTCATTTAAACACTGCTTGGCCCATTAGCTCTAGCCTCTTATTGGCTAACACTCACATCTTGATTAACCTGTTTCTAATAATCGGTATACCACTATAAAGTGGTGGCTTACTGGGAAGATTCTAGCCACCGTCCTTCTTGGGTAGGAGAAGCATGGTGACTGTCTCATTGCCTTCCTCCCAGCATTGTGTTCTGTTTATTCCACCTACCTAATTTTCTGTCCTATCAAAGGGCCAAGGCAGTTTCTTTATTAACCAATGAAAATAACACATAGACAGATGACCCTCCTCCATTAGTGTTCAGAGTCTTAGTTTGCCTCATCTGAAAAACTGGGGTGAAGACTATTGATCACAAATCATTTATTTGAATGACTAATTGAGCAATCATGGTTAAAACATTTCACACAGTACCATAGGGGAAAAAAAAAACCTCTTGCCATCTATACCCATTGGGAATTTCTTTTGAACTCTTACCTAAGAAAATACACATCTTAAATACTCAACTCTAATCTGGCAAAGCTCATATTCTCAACCAATAAAATAGAAAGGCATGAATATGAAATATCAATTGTCATTTATTCAAGTTATCTGACAAGGCCGTCTTAACACAACCAAGAAAATTAAATGCCTGAATTTCCATTGGAGAGAACTGCTTCAGCTTGGGTTTCAAGTTCCAAAGAAGTGTGGAGTCTGTGTGGGGCAGGGCAGGGGGACGTAGTCTGAGGGTGAATTCAGATGGCTGCCAGCAGCCTCTAATTGAAAAAAGTTTACACTTTTTCAACTTTTTATCAATTTTTTGATTTATTTTTTATGCCAACAAGTTTCCTCTCCCTGCTCTCCTCCTGTTCCCTCCTGCAACCTCTTTTTTACCCTTCCCCATCAACTCCTCAGAAAGAGTAAGGCCTCACATTTGAGTCAGCAAAGTATGGCATATCAAGGTGAGGAAAGATCAAGCTTCTCCCCACAGCATTAAGGCTGAGCAAGGCATTCCACCATAAGGAAGATGTGCCAAAAAGTCAGTTTATTCTTCAAAAACAGATCCAAGAGAAACTAGGTAACAAGGAGGACCCTAAGAGGGACTCATAGATTGCCCTGAGAAGAAGAAATTGATGAGATCTCCTGGGTAAATCGGGGGCAGTAGGAGTAAGGGGAGTGATGGAGAGTGGAACCCAGATTACACCATTTATTAATGTGTATATTCTGTCTGAATTATATGCCTGCAAACCAGAAGAGGGTATTTGATCCCATTATAGCCCGAAGCCACCATGTGATGGCTGGGTATTGAATTTAGGACTTCTGGAAGTGCAACCAGTGCTCTTAATTGCTGAGCCATCTTTCCAGCTACAGATTACACCTTTTATACTGTATAGTTGCACACAGGGTAGAGGGGAAACAATGTTATGTGAGCAAGCTGAAGTGTGACTTGAGATCAGGGGTTAGTAGTGACCATGACAACAAGCACCAGTCCTAAGTTAATGGAAATGCCATAAGTTCCTCTTGCTAGATATAAAAAGAATGACTACTTTATCAAGAAGAAACTTTCCTCAAGTCCCTAGGGAATGCAGACTCTTCAAAATGGACTTCTGGGGAGCAGACTCTATACTACAGTCTTTTCTTTTGGGAGTGTTATGAGGGGAACAGGCCCATAGAAAAGGCTCTGATGTCTTACTCTTTTTACATTATACCATACCATTCTGATTCCTCTGCATTTATTAACAGACATTTCTGAAGGACCCAGTCATGACAAGCTCAATGGAGGCCCGAGTTTCCATTTACCCTAACACAATACCTGGTTCCAAGAAAGACCACCCAGGCACCACCCAGTAAGGGACCATACAAGAGAAAATCCCTAACACTCCAAGTCTCAGCACAACCCATCCTCTTTCACCAGGGAACCCCTAGACAAATGTCAGCCAGTCAGGGATCCAGAACCTTAGAAATCCCTTACCCTTCCCAACCTCTGCATTGAATACACTGAACATCCCAGTTTGAACTTGAAGAAAGGCTATTTGTTTTTACATATGGGACTTGGTCTCCATGGTGATCTTTCGGGGGTCCCCATAATCTGGGCATAACTCTCTTGCCTATAATGGTCTCAGGCTCAGGATATGAATTGTAGGCATTTCATCCTTGGGATTAGGTATGTTGAGTAAATATCGAATTTTTCTCTTCTTGGTGTAATTAGGGGGTACAATGGAATTCCTGGTTCCATGGGAACAGAGATTTTTTTCCAAAGAATTATTTTGTTTAGAGAAACTACCAATGTACACATTTCATCCTTTACTAAAGCCCATATAAAATTTCCCAAAGGAAAAGGCATTAGTTAGTATTGAGAAGTAGTAAAAACAAAAGTAAAAAAGTGCTGGTGAAGTGTGGTCTTCAGTGTTAAAATGCTGAAATCAAGCAGCAATAGTCAGCATGCGGTCTATATCATTCAACATTCCCTGGTTTTGTTCATTCATAAGTATAATGTTTCTTGAATATTAAATGGTTTGGTATTAGTTAAATTAAAATCATCAATCCCATTTTTAAATGATTGCATAATCACTGTAACTATTAAGGGCATCTTCCATTTAAAGACAGACAGTGGGCTTTGTAGTGATGAGGCCAGCAGGCCTGCTTTTCATCCCGCCCAGCTCCCATCCAGCTAGCTCAACACACATTTCAGTTTTTGTAACAAGCTTAAGCCTAATTTATAGTATAAGGTATTATATATATATATATATATATATATATATATATATATATATATATGTGTGTGTGTGTGTGTGTGTGTGTGTGTGTGTGTGTGTGTCTGTGTGTCTGTGTGTATGTATATATACATATACATATATATGTAAAATGTATAAATGTGTATATATTCCAATGAACCTACTTTCCTCCTAAACATAACACTTAGTAATTCTGACAAATGTGTTGTAGTGTTTCCTACCTATTGCTTTCCAAAGTTCACTCATGCTAAGTATTTTTCTTATTTTCCTTTTGAGTTAAGTAAAAACAATAAGTTCTTTGGGGACAAGAACACCTGCTTGTTTTTAAGAAAAAAGAATTCCTTTTATTTTATTTTTCTACTCTGAAAGTTATACCACATACAGTGAATGTGTCAGCCGTACTTACTTGTATTAAGTGACCATGGGAAATTACCAAATGCACAATATTAGTGAAAATTCTCATAATATAATTAACCATATCTCATTCCAATATATTGTCTTTTTATACATCCAGTTTTCTACTGGCACAAAAGAAGAAAAGGTAATTAGGTCTGTTTCCTAGCAAATTCAAGTTCAGATCCTGAAGCTGG
This sequence comes from Arvicola amphibius, assembly GCF_903992535.2. Lineage (NCBI taxonomy): Eukaryota > Metazoa > Chordata > Mammalia > Rodentia > Cricetidae > Arvicola > Arvicola amphibius. The sequence continues at coordinate 131,015,078 of NC_052065.1, read as the reverse complement.
AGTAGTTACCACCTATCAGTTCTATACTATAAATGATGTTGTAAGGCTAAATCAGTAAAGATCTTAACTTATGTCTATCCACAGGAACATTTTCATCTGGATTTTTTGTTCTGCTATAAAAGGAGTTTGACTACCCCAAGTCTGCCACATATCCAGGAAGCTAAACCACAAGGGTGGCCATGTAAAAGTGTTGTAGTGGAAGTCCTAACCTCTTGACTCATCCTTATGTAGCTGGCAGATATAAGAGTAAAGGCCAGATGCATGTCAGCGAATGCCCCCGTGTCTGCATTCAGTGTGCTTGAACCCTGTTACCAAGCTTCGGGCAAGGGGCAGGAGGTTGAAATACACAAAGACTCACACAGACAGAGAGACAGAGACACAGGTCATCCTTGAATTCCCCAAGAATGCCCCCTTTATTGTGTTCAGGGGCAGATTATATAGAGATAGCCATGCCCCAGCCAAACCCACCAGAAACCACTCTCTTGCCATCAGGAACTCCTGAAGGTCTCTTGCTCAGAGCAGCTGTAGGCACTCAGATCAGGGGATTACAAGAACTTCAGGATCTGGGGTCTCATTGCTCCCAACAGTCTTAGTTCTTTGGGATTGTGGTTTGTAGGCTGGTTTTCTTTGCCTTATGTTTAAAAAACACCTATGAGTGAGTACACGTGATAATTGTCTTTCTGTGTCTGGGTTACCTCACTCAAAATAATGTTTTCTAGCTCTGTCAATTTTCCTGCAAAATTCAAGATGTCATTTTTTTTCTGCTGTGTAGTACTCCATTGTGTAAATGTACTATGTTTTCCTTATCCATTCTTTGGTCGAAGGGCATTTAGGTTGTTTCTAGGTTCTGGCTATGACAAACAAAGCTGCTATGAACATAGTTGAGCACATGTCCTTGTGTCACAATTGAGCATCCTTTGGTTATATATCCAAAAGTGGTATTACTGGCTCTTGAGAAATGTCATTTCCTAATTTTCTGAGAAATCTCCACACTGACATCCAAAGGGGCTGTACCAGCTTGCATTCCCACCAGCCATGCAGAAGTATTCCCTTTAACCCACAACCTCTCCAGCATAAGTTGTCATCAGTGTTTTTGATCTTGGCCATTCTTACAGGTATAAGGTGGAATCTCAGAGTTGTTTTGATTTTCATTTCTCTGATGACTAAGGATATTGAACATTTCCTTAAGTATCCAATGCATTGACACAGGAGACCACTTCCTAAATATAAACCCATAAAACAGACACTGCGGGAAACAATTAATAAATGGGACCTCCTGAAACTGAAAACCTTCTGTAGAGCAAAAGACATGGTCAACAAAACAAAACAACAATCTACAGAATGGGAAAAGATCTTCACTAATCCCACTTCAGACAGACGTCTGATCTCAAAAATATACAAAGAACTCAAGAAATTGCTCATCAAAAGAACAAATAACCTAATAAAAATGTAGTACAGACCTAAACAGAGAACTCTCAACAGAGGAATCTAAAATGGCTGTACCTGAATCTTTAAAGTCATTGAACTTGTACACAACATTAATCATAAAATATGGAATAGAAACCTTACAGTATCTTAACCCTTAAATCTGGTGGTTTAGTGGGATGAAATGATTTATAATGGGTATACAGAAGACTTTCTGATCCTTCTTTTGTCCACTGCATTCATGTAGAAGAGTATCTCGAGATAGCTGAAAACAAAAATAGCCTAGCAGTGGAGAATTTGATCGTGCATAGTGTCAGATTTTCTGCCGCTGGGTCAGTGTGACTCTGAGTCACACTCATCAGTTTCCACATGTCAAACTTCATGCTTAGAAGGTGCTTACCCACTTTTTTTCAATCATTTTGGAAGACTCTAACCTTCTTCTGGGAGTCCATGATAATTTGTACATCACAGAACTCTCTACTAATGTGACCTGAAATGAGATTAATGGTCACAATGGCACCTAAAACTTACCAAGCACCATGTGCATGTCAGGAAAGTCTAACACACTGCCACTCTACAAGAAAGGAAACAGAAGTTGATGGTCATTAACTAAACTAATCAAGGTCGCACGGTAATATAAGACAACCAAAAGCTAGACTTCTGTCAGTGTAACTGTAATGCTAACCTACTCTACTGGAAAAATATGGCTGAATGTGCGGGAGAATTGTCTATAATCTGTCAATCATGTTTTAAATAAAACGCTGATTGACCAGTCAGGAAATAAAGGTGGGAAAACCAGACAGGAAAGAGAAATGATACAATGAGAACAGGAGAATTCTGGGAAGGAGGAAGTTGATTACTCCCACTCCTGCCCAGACCACCAAAGCAGCAGGATGTGATCTGCCTCACTGAAAAAGGTACTGAGCCACATGGCTAAAATAGATAAAAAAAAATGGTTTAATCAAGATGTGAGAGTTAGCCAGTAAGAGGCTAGAGCTAATTGGCCAATCAGCTTTATAACTTAAAGAGATCTCTGTGTTATTTCTTTGGGGCTTGCCAGCTGTGGGGTACCAGGCAGGACAGAAACCCCAACAAACAAGCAAGCCTGGCCCCTTCATGTTACGTGCACTGGTTTCTTTTTTTTCTGTTGAAAGACAGATGTACAGCCTAGTAGCTAAACATGCACATGAACTCCTGTACAGTCTTCCTGGACTAGCAATAACTCCACCCCTTCTGCTTTCACTGTTTTAGTTCTGTCTCATGCAAAATAGGAATAATTAAACACTACCTCCTTTACTCCCACATTTGTTTCAAGAACAAATGCAAAGACAAGTTAATAAAAAGTCTTGTGTAAGAGTGCATATGACAGCATATTCATAATGACCATGAAACTGAAAACAACCCAGATGCCTTTAGTACATGAACAGATAAACTGAGTATTTTTGTTTTTGTACAACAAAAACTCATATTCAACTTTTACTCTGATTTCATTGCATTTTCCTGATGATTTTTAACTCCCCTATATCTTACCATCTGTAAAACAAACTCAGAAAAGCCTAACTGCAGTGAATAAATAAGAGAAAAACAAAAGCAAAATAAAACCATTTTGTTGGGAAATATCAAATACAATGGGTAAATATCTCCTACTGTTTATGTTTCTAGACTTGATTAATCACCAGAAAGATATTTTTGCCTGTGATTTTCCTAGGCTGGCCCTTCTTCGATGTCCTGCCTACCTCCCCCTCAAAAGATTCAGCAACTTTAAATAGCTCTTAACTTTAAAACTGCAAAGTAGGACACTTACAGGATATCATTAGTGGGTTGTGAATACCTATAGCAACAAATTTTTGTAGTGCTTGGTCGAAAGAAAAAGAAGTAAAGAATCTCCATGCCCCAGCTGGTGATTGGACAAGACACAACTGAAGCCTTGGGAACGAGAAGGATAGCTTTGGGACTGTGTCTGCTCATCACTGAGCTTCTACTTCAACCAGAGCTGCAAAATGGAAAGGGAAATGTAAAAGTACCTCAAGGAACTAGTGAATGAAACAAATGCTCTCTAACTTTCCCAGAGGTCTCATTTAACTTTAATTATGGAAATTAGACTGTGTTGTTTGCAGCTGTTCTCCAGTTAGGCCTCCTTAGCCTTGGCTTTCTATCTGAGTAGGTGTGTACCACCAACAGCATCATCATGACAAAGGGGCAAGGCTTTCTTGATGGAGGACTTTCATTGTTTAATTAATAAAGAAACTGCTTGGCCCAATAGGTCTGAACATAGGTGGGTGGAGTAGACAGAACAGAATTCTGGGAGAGAGAAGGCAGACGCTTCAGGCAGTCGCCAGAGCTCTCCTCTCTGAGATGGATGCAGGTTAAGATCTCTCCTGGTAAGCCACCCCTTGTGCTACACAGATTACTAAATATGGGTTAAAGCAAGATATGAGAATTAGCCAATAAGAGGCTGAAAGTAATGGGCCAGACAGTGTTTAAAAGAATACATTTTCCGTGTAATTATTTCGGGTGTAAAGCTAGCCTGGTAGCAGGATGCAGCCCAGCTGCTCCATCTACAGATTGGCGTGCCAACATGATGGACTAAATCCAATTAAAAACCTGAGAGAGCTTAAAAAGGAGAGAGATAGAGAGTTTAACACAGCTTTTTGCTGTTTGCTAGAGTGTGCTGCAGAGAAATTTTTCTGACTCAGCCTCAGCAGGAAAAAAGCTACGCGGTTTTAAAATGCAGCTTCCAGCCCTGTGCCACCACTGCAAACTCTGGCTTTCAAGCATTTCAATGGCTTTTATAGGATTGGATGTTTGTGTTTCCACTTGGGATCGGAAGAAGAGTGCTCTGAGACCATGCACAGGGGCAGATAGCCGGATCAGGTTTACTAGGCATGCACAAGCGGGAGAGCATGGTGGACTCCAGCTGCCATACACAGAGATGTTTCCAGGCTGTGCAGTGGTCTGCCTGGCAGATTAGGCTGTAATTGAGATAAAAAGCTCATTCTCAAGAGTTAAAGTGCTGAGTGCAGCTCCTACCTGGCAGCCCCAGAGCTTGCACAAAATGGTAATCCTCCATTTTGAAATTGGAGAGAGGTGGAACCAAACTCCAGAATAGCTCGCCACTCTGCAGCCCAGAACAGCAACTGATTCAGTCACAAGCAGCTCCGCCATGTTGGACTGGGCTTGTCAAGCACACAGTACCTGTTTTTGACCTAGGAATATCACAGCTTAGAGTCTTAAGTGCTTAGTGATGTAAAGGCACAAATCAAACATGTTTCTTGACAGTAAAAAAATTACAGATTCACAATAGGACAGATTCAGACATAAAAGACCTTTAAATTAGTCACAATGTTGCATGAATATACATAGGCTTGGGAGAAAGAAGAAAAATAATATAGACAATAAAGTTAATGGTTTAAAAAAGGGTAAAGTCATTAAAGAGACAGAATAAAATAAAGTGATAGAATAAAAATAAGCCACAGAAAAATGGAAAATTCACAGAGAATCTGGATTATATATTTTATGTGTTTTCTTTGAAATTTTTGACTGTAAAAGAGCTAAATACAGAGAGACATTTCATTATATGGGCTGCCAGGCTAGACCAGAATGGACATCTTAAATTTGTGACTTCAGAATTTGGATCTAAGAACATGATGCATTGGAAGAGAGGGTCTTCTTTTGTTTTCACAGAGGATGACACCCTGTGAATTGTTTCTCTCCCAATAAGGTATGATAGACTACGCCCTCCTGAAAAGTTGCTATGAAAATCTTCAAAAAATACCTTCACTCAACTGCCAACTGAGATGAACCTAGCAGACAGGTTATACCATGAAAGACCTAAATAACAGCGCTTCCACTCAACAGGAAGCAGCTTGGACAGAAAAACTATGCCCATTTTCCCAAATATTGTTTATAAATGTTCTTTTACATTTAAAGGGGGATATGATATAGATATGAATAATTTGCATTGGTATAGATTTTAAGGCCAATTTTGTTATATGTATATGTATTTCTGATCTTGATTAAGGTATTGTGATTGTGTAGTTCATTTTAAAATGTAATGTATAATTAGGAAATATAGGTTAATGGATAATCATTGATAATAGTCAAGCTTGTAGTCATGTTAGATTTTCTAGATACATAGAGATATATTTTAGTTAAATAGACATTCTTCATATCTTTCAAAGGCTACAGAATATGGCATTTTAAATGTTTTAATAACTTAGGGCTTTTCATGACAATGAGACACGTCTGCTCCTGGCAACACCAATCTACTTCAAGAGGAAAATGGGCATCAAAGAGGCTCCTTATAGAGTTTGATAGCCATTTGGGCAAGAAACTGCTCTTGCCTGGACTGTTGCATAAACTGGACACAAAGAACCCACAGAGAGAGGACTGCTGAACTTTTCTAAAGGTGAGATGGTCTTTCAGGGTTCCTGATTCATGAAAGAGTCTGTGAGGCATTCTGCAGGACACAGCAGAAAGTGACTGAACTGTCTTTGGAATTTCCTGCTTCATGGAAATGTCTGCTGGATACTATGGGCCTGAAGGCCAAAGAATGATGTCCCAATGGTACAGAGGAACTTTGGGTGACTGTCCAGGCCGTGAGTTGTCTCTGTCATTTCTAGAGTTTGAAAGTTGCATATTTCGTGTTTACTTAGGTAGTATTATGTCCTTCTGGAGTCTTTGATGGAGTTGAAAAATAGATAGTTATAGCTTTCCTTTGTTATGATAAAAGATAAAATAGATCTAAATATTGTAATTGTAATTCTTGCTTGATAACTGTTTTGTTATATGTAATTTTGCTATGTTAAAGTTAAAGTCTTCCTTTTAAAAAAAAACAGAAAAAGGGGAAATGATGGAGGACTTTCATTGGTTAATTAATAAAGAAACTGCTTGGCCCAATAGGTCAGAACATTGGTGGGTGGAATAGATAGAACAGAATTCTGGGAGAGAGAAGGTGGATGCTTCAGGCAGTCGCCATAGCTCTCCTCTCTGAGATGGACACAGTTTAAGATCTCTCCTGGTAAGCCAACCCTTGTGGTGCTACACAGATTACTAAATATGGGTTAAAGCAAGATATGAGAATTAGCCAATAAGAGGCTGAAAGTAATGGGCCAGACAGTGTTTAAAAGAATACAGTTTCTGTGTAATTATTTCGGGTGTAAAGCTAGCCTGGTGGCGGGATGCAGCCCCGCCTATCCATCTACACTTTCTGACAGTTTCTTGCCCTTGAATTTTATACGAAGAGGCTCATTTGAAGAAAATTTATATATTGGTTAGGTTTCTCTAAAATACCAGAACTTATAGAATCAAACTTTCTCGTGTGTGTGTGTGTGTGTGTGTGTGTGTGTGTGTGTGTGTGTGTGAAGAGAATTTATTAGAATGACTTACAGGTTGAATTCCAGCTAATATAACAATGGTTGGCTTTGAAAAGAAATTCCTAGAACTCACTAGTTGCTTAATTTATAAGACAAGATGATTCATGAGGCTGGTCTTTGGTATATGCTGAAATCCCAAAGAAGCAGGCTCTAAAACCAATAAAGGAATGTACTTGATAGCAAGGTGAGGGCAAGCAGTCAAATAGCAAACGTATCCTTCTTTACACAGGGTTCCAACAGAAGGCATGGCCCAGATTAAAGCTGGATTAAAGATCTCGATTAACAGCATGTTTTTTTATCTCAAAGATTACAAGTGGATCTTCTTACTTTAAGTTAACCAAAAAAAAAAAAAAAAACAACAACAAAAAAAAAACCCTCACCAGTGTACCTTCCACTCTTGGGTTTTAATTTCCTATGAAATCAACAACAGCTGAGAATAGCCATTAGACATTCAGCCCTTGTCAAGTTAACACATGATCATATCTCCTTATTCTATGATTAATTTCCAAATGAAAACAATAACCATATCATAATAATGCCTAAACTTGATATAACTATTCCACATAAAATTGCAAATACATTATATATTTAACCAGGTCATAATTATGCCTAACATGATATAACTATCCCTTGTACAACTGCAAATGCATTATGAATTTTGAATAGATGGCAATGTCCCTTCAGGGACATTCTTTTAGTAACTCAATCTTAAATATGATTACCACTGGTATTCTCTTAATTGATGTTACATCACAAGATAAAGAGGTCAAGGAAGGAAAACACAATCATCTGTATAAATGAATTAATGAAATAGAACAAATAACAAAATAACAACTGGTCAAGTGACCTTAGCTGATATTTATAACTAATTTTGCCTCCTACCCCATTCTGTATTTCCTCCACCATTAGCAAGCACCTCTGCAGGTCTTGATTGTTTTCCTGGAGGAATGACCCATACCTTCATTCTTGAAGGCTCTATGACCTGCATTTGTTAGGTTGCAGCTCCCCATTGGCTTTAATCACATGACATGGTAGCACCAAGAGATGCCCGAGTTGATTGCCTGTACTCCAGACATAATCTTCCATACCTCCATTGTGTAGATGCAATCCAAATTCCCTCATGGAAATCTGGATCAATCACCCCTCCTAACACTGTTATTCCTTTCTAAGCCTGATGCTTTAAGGACATATATTATGATTCTGTCAGGAGTACTTGCCCTTCTGGAATGAAAAATTTTAAGCAAGCCAAAATGTCCCTAGTTGGTCACTATAGGCAATACTAAGTGGAACTATTCACTTCTCCACCCCTTGATACGTGGCTATGGGAGAAACAGTCCCATATATTGGACACTGATTCAAAGTATATACTGCTTTCTGGAGAAACATGCCTCAGATTTCCAGGCTGCTTCCATCTAATTGGCAATGTAACTGTGACTTTAAAGGCCATTCCATCTTCTTACCAGCTGGTTTGGATGGTGGGGAGTCAGTAAATAAGATCAGTGAATCCCATAATCATGATCACACTGTTGCACTTCTCTGGCTGTGAAATAAGTTCTTTGGTCAGAAGCAATAATGTATAAAATATCATGATGTTGGATAAGGCATTCTGTAAATTTTGTAAGTCTATAGATGGTGGTTTTCACAGAAGCATTATATTTAGGAAAGGTAAATCTATAACCAGAATATCTACTTCAGTAAGGAAAAAGCTTTGGCCTTTCCAAAGATGAAGAGTCCAATATAGATAACCAGCCACCAGGTCACTAGTCTGCCACCCAAGGAAATGGTGTCATTCATGCGACTGACTGCTGTTCCATCTGGCACTTAGCAGCAGCTGTAGCCTGGTCAGGTCAGCCTTAGTGAGTGGAAGCCCATATTATTGAGCCCATGCATAATCCCCTTCTCTGCCACCATGGCCACCATCATCATTTTGTTCATGAGCCCTTTTGGGCAATGACAGAAATGGCTGGGGAAAGGACGACTATCCACACAGTGGGTCATTTTATCTATTTGATTACTGAACTCCTGAGTTTAAGTCACCTTTTGATGAGTATTAATTTATATGGGACACAAGTATCATAACATCCTTTACCCATTTAGAAAGATCTGTACACATACTTCTTCCCCAGATGTCTTTCTCATGAATTTTCTTTTTTTTTTCTTTCTTTTTTTTTTTTTTTTTGGTTTTTTGAGACAGGGTTTCTCTGCAGTTTCTAGAGCCTGTCCTGGAACTAGCTCTTGTAGACCAGGCTGGCCTCGAACTCAGAGATCCACCTGCCTCTGCCTCACGAGTGCTGGGATTAAAGGTGTGCACCACCACCGCCAGGCTTCTCATGAATTTTCCATTCACATTCTTTCCAAGTCCCTGACTATCCAGACAATTCATTGGTTATAGCCCATGAATCACTGAACAGTCATACATTTGGCCACTTATTTCTCCTTCCAAACAAAATGTATGACCATATGCACTGCCTAACGTCCTGCCCAAGTGAAGATTTACTGTGTCGATGTCTTTTCAGTTGTCCCAGAAAGGGGTTGTAATGCTGAAGCTGTCCACTTCTTGGTGGTGCCTGCACAACATTCAGAAACATCAGTAAACCTGGCCCTAGTCTTCTCTTCCTCAGTTAACAGATCATAGGGAACACTGCATGAGGCTTTAGGTGCATATGTGGCAGCAGACAGCATTGTAATAGAAGTGGAAAGATAGGCATGCTAAAAACTTCATACATATCACTTCCATTTTATACTATGTTGCTGCTGTGCATGTCCTACTTTATGACTTGGTGGGTCAGATAACACCCAGCTCATGAAGGAAAGTTCAGGTTGCATGGTAACTTGGTGGTTAATTTTCAAACATTTAGTTTCCACTAAGGTCTCATAGCCGGCCAAGAGCAGTGATGCAGTCCTTTATAAGGTTAGCCTGCTAACCCAGATCCTGAGTTAAGAAGTGGGATAAAGAATCTACCAATGTGTATACAAGTGGCTAAGGCCTTGTTCTGAAGACATTTGCTAGAAATCTGTAAAAGAAAGTTTGCTTTCCAATCTAGGTTGCAAAGATAGCAAGATGTCTCAACAAGTAAAGGAGTTTTCTGCTGTCTGATTCATGATATATTTTTAAGCCTGATTTTCAGGAGGTTGAATCACAAACAAAGAAGACATGTCATGATGGAAAGCAGCTATCTTTCTGGTCTAGATTACCCCTGTACATGATCCCTAGACACTTGTGGTAGAAGGAGAAAGCTAACTCCTATTCCACACTGAATTTCAATAATGCAAACAGTGAAGGGGTTGTTAAACATAACTTTGTGAGCATGGTAGCATTTTGCATTCCTCAGCCATTCTTCCTTCTCAGTTTCCTCATCTTCCCCATCTTAGTTGCTTTATCCTAGAAGAGCCAATGCTTATAAACCTTAGAGGATCGTTTTGTACATGGCAACAGTTTCATAAATTTAACTATGGGTGTTATCCCAGAGCTTACCACTACTGAGATCATGGTTAGCATTGTTTTCAACTTCTCTAACAGTAGGAACTGAAAAAGACTGAGAAGAAATGAGTGTCTGTGGATTCTAGATACCAGAATTTATTTGTTTCTGATATTTGCTCAACAATACTTAATTTTCAGGTGTTCTAAATAAAAAAGGAGACTTTTTGTGTTGGATGGCAGCTAGTTCTCTGATCTGGATTACCCAGCACTAATGTCCATGTACAAAGTGTTTGGAGTCAGAGGCTTCTCAATCATATCACCAGTCTGTCAACATATGCCCAGCATTGGTCTGTGTATTAACTGAAGTATCACAGCTATAGTTCAAGTCAGAATAAAGCATTTATATAACCAATTGATTTCCCGGAGACTTAGAACAACTGAGGCATGGTAGCTCCATAATTTTTCCAATTGTCTCTACTTGTCCTATAAGTCCATCTGTTGAGAAGGCTCAGATTTGGTCATTTGGTAGACACAAAAAGGAGAATCTAACAGAGACAGCATTAATAACCCAGAGATGCCCTCCCCCATACAGTTCACTATATAAAGTTCGTGGATGAGAAAACATTTTACTCCAGTTCTCCTAATTGTTCATGTGTCTGCATGCACACACTGTGCATGTGGGTGTCTGTGCAGCATGAGGGCCAGGCTTGTTGGGTTTTTTGTCCTGCCCAGTTCCCACAGCCAGTAAGCCCCAAAGAAAATCACACAGAGGTCTCCATAAGTTTTTAACTTAATGCCTCATAAGTTCAGGCTTCTTATTAGCTCTAATAACATATATTAGCCCATTATTCTTATATATGTTAGCCACATGACTCAGTACCTTTTTCAGTGAGGCAGATCATATCCTGCTTCTTCCATGGTCTGGGCAGGACTGTGAGGAATGGCTTCCTCCTTCCCAGAATTCTCCCATTCTCATTGCCCCACCTCTACTTCCTGTCTGGTTGACCCACCTATACTTCTTGTCTGGCCAATCAGTGTTTATTTAAAACATGATTGACAGAATACATTCAATTCTCCCACACCATGTCTGTGTGAGTATGTGTATGTGTGTCTATGTGTATGTGTGTATGTGTATGTGTCTGTGTGTGTCTATATGTGTGAGTGTGTGTGTGAGTATGTATGTATCTGTGTGTGTGTCTGTGTGTGTCTATGTGAGTGTGTGTGTGTGGTCTTTGGGAGTGGGTGTAGAGAGGCTGATTATTCTTATGAAATTTCATTATGGTTTAATTTTTTCATGAGATAAGCCCAGAAGCCCTTTGTTTTAAATATTATTTCTATTTTTCATAACTTATGAATGCAATCACAAATAAGAGTGAGAAGGTAGGTTTATTATTTAATCAACTGCATAAAAAATGATGTATTATTCAAATGTAAAAGGAAAGAAAGTAATCTTATAATTAAAGTTCTACTCAGATAATGAGGTCTCTTTGGATATATCTAGTCTCTGGTTGCTAGAACTTTTGAAGAGTAAAGTAACAGAATAATGACCCTACATAGGCATACACATAGGTCCAACCCAAGGAATCCAAGAGTCCTAGCCCTTAAGAAAAACAAGTTAGAGGTTATTTCAAATCATCGTCTTTTGCAGTAAGTCATTCTGGAACACAGGCACTATTTGACCCCTATATACTCTAAATGATGGCAGGTTCACCATCTGACAAGGACCTTTTTCCTCTGTTGAACAAGTTGATGGATCAGAACTGAATAGTTGGATTAGAGCAAGGTTTCACTAATCCAACTATTCCAACAAAATGTGGACACTTCCCTTGTCACCCCTTCATCCACTTGGTAGTTACAAAGTCCTATTTATTATGCAGTAGATTCTAACTACTTAACTTTCCTTGTACTAGGAAGTAAGCATTAGTACACTGTTTTCTAAACTAAGATCCTCTATTAGGGCCAGCATATCTCAATTGATAAAATCATGTGCCACTCAAGACTGACAATTTAAGTTCAAGCCAAGAAGGAATAAAAAAGGAGAGGACAGCTGCCAAAAAGTTGTATTCTAACTTCCACACTTATGCCATGTTATGTACACATACATATGCACATAGTAACAATAATAATGGTAGCAATGAGAATAATATCCATTATCATATGCTTAAGTAGGAATTTTCATACTTTTCATTATCCTTGAAGAATAAATGTAAATATATGGTTTTTCCAAACCACCTGGATGAACACCTATTGCTGGGCACTGCCTTGTGATTTTGGTTCCCATATTGAAATTTGTATTTGTAGCCACACTGATGCCAATAAGAAATATTTTAAGTATCTCAGCCTAATGAGAAAATAACAGAGATCCTCTCAGCTGAAGGGCCAGAATTTAAATATAGATCTCTGATCGTGCAGCTTGTGCTTTTTCTTTTCTTGGCAGGCTATACTCCTAAGTGCCATGAAATAATTTTCTTTTTTTTAAGAAATAGTAACATCTTTCATTAGACTTTTGGAACTCAGTGCTTCTCATAGCATCATTAAATGGCAAATTTCCAGAATTCCTGAAATCTTATAAGAACTATTCAGTTTTCTATCTGAAATCATTTTTCTAACCTAAAAGATCACTTTCATCTTGTAGCCATCATGTAACTAAGCACTGATATATTCTTTTAGAAAATGCACTTTTATTTTCAGTACCAAAGTTCTTAGATAAAAATGAAAAAAAAAGTCCAATGCCACCATGGAAGACCAAGAGGAAAGAAGGTAATTTCAAGAGGCAATAAGGATGAACCCTTTGAAATGATAGGTGTCCTTTATTTCATAGGACTGAAAGTACCCCAAAACCTACATAACAGACATCATCTCACATGGCAAAAATGTTGCCAATTATATAATTTTCTCTTTTATGCATTAAACAATTTTTATTGCTTAACTTTATTTTTAAAAGTCTTATTTTGCATACCAATCCCAGTTTGCTCTCCCCTCATCCTGCTCCCCTCATCTTCACTCCCACCCCAACCCCCACCTAATCCTCAGAGAGGATGAGGCCTCCCACAGGGACTCAACAAAGTCTGTCAGGTCACTTGAGGCAGGACCAAGGCCCTCCCCCCTGTATCTAGGCTGAGCAAGATAATGCTCCATAAAGAATGGGTTTCAAAGAGCCAGTTCATGCACTAGAGATGAATACAATTATATAATTTTCAACATGTTAAGGTGAATTTCTATTTAAAGGACACTATATATTTCCTGTGTAGCACTTTTTCTGCTTAATTTAGGGCTCACCATCTTGAACGGAAACTTCTTAAGACAGTATATAAAAGGGTAGATGAAACAACTGGATTTTTCTTTTCCTTTTTTTAACTGAAAATTTATAAAATATATTCTGATCACACTGTTACCTCTGCCATATCCTCTCAGATCTTTCCCAATTCCATACCCATCCAACTCCACAAATTCTTTTCATCTCCCTTTTTAGAAAACAAACAGGCAAATTAAATTTTTTTTAAAAAAGTTTTCTTTTTTTAAAGAAAAAAATCACAAGAAAGACGCATACACAACAACAACAACAAATACCCACAAAATCTGAAATTATAATTTACAAGCAAAAGCCCAGTAAGATAGGAAAAATGCCTACCCTCTTCCATAGGCTCCATATAAGGGTCCACAACGTCAGCTGCTTTATTAGAGGCTGGCTTGTCCTAGAGACCCAAGGTAAGACACCGCCCACCATCCATTAGCACTCCTTAAAATCCACCCAACATACCCCAACAGTACCTCCTCCCCTGAGCTCTGTCTTCTAGCCTACAACTTCTCAGAAGACTTCTGCTTTAACAGAGGCCCGGTCATTTCTAAGGACCCAAGATAAGACATTGCCCACTGCTGTTCTTTCTGCGTGGTGTGTGCCGTGGAGTCAGAGAAAGGAGGCCTGGGACATGCGACCACATGCGTGGGAGGGTTGTTTATTAAGGGAAGGGATTGTTCCACAGTGCAGGAGGGGTGGGTGGAGGGAGGAAGGAAAAAGGGGAGAGAAAGAGAAAGAGAAAGAGAAAGAGAAAGAGAAAGAGAAAGAGAAAGAGAAAGAGAAAAGAGAAAAGAGAGCACATGGCAGGGTTTTTAACTTTTAAAGGGGCGCGGTGTTCCTGGGAAATGTAGTTTTTCGGTCCGGTGGGGTGAAACTGCGATCTGTGCTTGCGCGCAGGGGCCTTCTGCTCACAGAGGCCTTCTGGGAGGTGTAGTCCTTGTCTGCCGTTTCCCATGAGAATCACATCTCCACCCTTTTTGGTTTACTAAAAAACGTTTGGGGGGGTCTTAGTGGGTAGAGAGTGGGGGCATAGCCCGGTCTCATAGCTGCTTCCTGCTGACTTTGTGGCCATCAAGGGATTTTTTTGGGGGGTGTTTGATGTCCTGGTGTCCTAGTCCCATTTGCTGGTGTCCTGGGATGGCTCCAGTGTGTCCTGGTAATGATGTCCTGTTTACTGATGTCCTGGCATGTCCTGGTGGTTCATGTCCCGGGGATGGCTGATTGAAACTGCATCCATTGGTGTCTTGAGGAACTGGGTTGTGGTTAGGTGCTGGAAAACAAGAATCGCATTAGGAAAGGAAAAACTAAAGGGGGGGAGATATGAGGTGGGGGCTTATGGGTTCAAGGTAGTGGGGGGCTTTAGGGTTTTTTTTGAGGCCAAGAGTGATAAAAAATTAAATGATACTTATTTCATTTGAATACTTATTTTGTTCGTGTCCAGTCCGTTCAGGTGTGTCAAGCTGGCTTCCTAGAACTTAAAGAAAATGCCTTAAAAGAGAAATAAGTTTTTTTGACCACATTTATTACCTGAATCCCTTGTCTCCGTGAGCAGTGATGATTCCTGTAATGACAACTAAGTAGTTATTTAGAATTTAGGGGTCATACATAGGAAAAGGAAAAGGAAGAGGGCGTGTTAGTGTAAGAAAGAGTTAAGTGTAGAAGGAACCGTTATTTTCCTTGGACTGAAGTTGGTGTCCTCTGGAACTTGAGAGAGCAAGGTCCTGTCTGAGTTACTGTGAATGAGGAATCTTCTTGAGTTGGAGGAGTAAACGGTTTAAGGTGTGACAGGTGAATCCAGTGAGGAAGTCCTTCGAGCTTGGCAGCTGAAGACTGAGGATGGTATGGGATATGAAAATGCCAAGGAATGTCGAGAGCCTTGGACAGGTTTTGAGAAATCTGGGAGGTGAATTCAGGACCGTTGTCTGATTGGAGAGAGGTTGGAATCCCAAACCGGGGAATGATTTCTCGGAGAAGAATATCGGAGACTGTCTGGGCTCTCTTGTTAGTAGTGGGGAAGGCTTCAACCCACCCGGACATTGTATCCACCAAAACCAGAAGATATTTAACTTTTGACTGTAGGCATATGAGTAAAGTCCAGCTGCCAGTCAGTTCCTGGCAGAGAGCCCCTAACCTGATGGGTAGGAAAAGGGAAGCTACGGTATTTAGTCTTAGGATCTGACTTTTGACAGATCTGACAGGAGGTAGTCATGGCCTTTAGAAATCTTATATCCTCAGGAGTAGGTTGGAGATGAGCCTTAACAAAGTGGAGCAGGGCCTTATTATTAGGGTGAAAGAGCTGGTGTAGGTAGGACAGGATCTGCTGGGTGTCAGGTGTCTGTGGGAGTGTGGGCTGTACTGTAAGGACTCCCTGGGGAGACTGAGGTAGATCTGGGCTCTGGAGTGCTGCTGTCTTAGCTGCCCTGTCAGCCTGATTGTTTCCCTTGGAAACAGTAGAACTGTCGGACTGATGAGACCGGCAGTGAATAATTCCTATAGCTTTAGGGAGATGAGAGGCTTTTAATAGGTCCATGATATGATTTGAATTAGTTATGGATCCACCTTTTGTCGTAAGAAGCCCGCGCTCCTTCCAGATAGCTGCGTGGGATAAGAGGATATGAAATGCATATTTAGAGTCAGTGTAAACATTTAAAATTCACCCTTCTGCTAGCTGAAAGGCGCAGGTGAGAGCTATTAGTTCAGCCTGCTGGTTGGTAGTATGAGCAGGGAGTGTCTTCACCTCAATTCTCTCTGTATCTGATACTATAGCATAACCCGCTTTACGAGTCCCATCACATAAAAAGGAGCTGCCATCTGTGTACCAGGTGTAAGTGGCCTGGGACAGTTTGCCCTCCTGTATATGTGAGGGGTGAGGTAGTAGATCCTCTAGGATTTCAATGCAGGAGTGGGATGGGGAGTCATCAACCTTAGGTCGAGGTAGAAGGTTTAAAATATTAAGAGGTGGGCAGCATTGAAACGTGAGACTGGCATCTTCCACCAGCGCCACCTGTAGGGAAAAAAACTCGAGAAAGGGGTAGGGTTTGTAAGCCTTTGTAAATTAGGAGATTGGACAAGTTATGGTGAGAGAAGACTGTGGTAGACGCTCCAAAGGTCAATTTTTTTGACTCACGAATCAGAAGTTCAGCAGCTGCCAGCACACGTATGCAGGGTGCCCAGCCCCGAGTGGTGAGGTCCATCTTCTTTGACAGGTATGCTACAGGTGCAAAAGAAGGTCCCAGTTGATGTCCTAAGACCCCGAGGGCGTATTCCTCCTTCTCTGCTACATAAAGAGAAAAGGGATGAGTTAAATCCGGAAGATGAAGAGCTGGGGCTTGAATGAGAGCCCCTTGGAGTCTCTGGAAGGGCTTTATGATCGAATGGAGTAAGGGCTCACACAGGGAGCCCAGAGCTGCTTCGTACCGGCGACGAGCTAAAAGGGAAAAGGAAGGGATCCAGGAACGCAGGAAATTGGCCACTCCCAGGAATGATAAGATCTCCTCTTTGGTCGAAGGAACTGTAAGAGATTGAATTAGTTTTTTTTCTGTCTAGAGTAATAGCCTTTTGTGTTGGGGTTATGGTTAAACCCAGATACGTTACCTCAGTAGTGGACAGCTGGGCCTTAGAGGATGAGACTCTATAGCCCCTTTTGGACAGGAAATTTAATAGGGCAGCGGTGTCCGTCTTGCTGATCTCCAAAGACGGGCTGCATAGGAGAATGTCATCTACATATTGAATTATTTTTGATTTATGGAGGGACAGTGAAAGCAGATCAGAGGCCAAAGCCTGGCCAAAGAGGTGTGGGCAGTCCCGGAATCCCTGGGGAAGGACGGTCCAGGTGAGCTGTGTGGAGAAATTAGTGTCCGGGTCAGTCCAGGTGAAGGCAAAGATGTTTTGAGATTGAGGGCTAAGGGGAACGGAGAAAAAGGCATCCTTAAGGTCTAGAACTGAAAAGTGGGAGGTTCCTGGAGGAATATTGGATAAAAGTGTAAAGGGATTAGCAACCACTGGGTGAAGAGGAACAACAGCTGAGTTAATAAGCCAGAGATCCTGGACCAAGCGATAAGTCCTGTTAGGTTTTTTTTAACAGCCAGTATAGGGGTGTTGAAAGGGGAGGAGGTGGTGCAGAGCAGTCTTTTCCTCAAAAGGTCAGAGATAATCGGTTTAAGTCCTCTACGGCTCTGGGAAGAGAGAGGGTACTGAGCTTGAGTAATGTATCTGGTAGGGTCCTATAATTGAATGACCACAGGGGAATGGTGTTTAGCAATGGCAGGATTTTGAGTGTCCCATACCAGAGGATCCACCAGGGAGGCTGGAAGAGGAAGAGAGGCATTAGTGTCAGAAGGCTGGGGAGCCAGGAGCAGCAGTAACTGTGTCATTGGCAAGTCTGGAACAAAGCGAGTGGGGGGAGCAAAAGAAATGGAGGCTCCCAGTTTAGCTAAAATATCTCTTCCCATTAAGAGCACGGGGCAGGTTGGCATGACTAAAAATGAATGAGTGAGAAAAATACCTCTAAACACGCAATTTAGTGGCAGAGTCTGCTGGGGCAAATAGGGCTGTCCCCCTACCCCGACAATAGGGGAGTTTGAAGGAGAGGTTGGCCCCCAGAATTCCCTCAGAACCGAATACGTAGCTCCGGTATCCAAGAGGAATGAGATGAGCCTTCCTGATACAGTGAGAAGTACCTGTGGCTCCTGGCTGCAGATGACCATGGCAGTCGGGGCGGAGCTCGGGCACCTTCAGTCATTCAAGGCCAGACTCAAGAGGTCCACTTGGGCATTCTCCATGTCTGTATCACCGAGCACACGAGGACAATCTACAGACCAGTGACCTTCCCTGTGACACCTTGGGCAAGGTCCCTTGGGACTGCGTTGGGGATCGGGGCATGCTCGGGCCCAGTGGCCCATTTTACCACATTTGAAGCACGGACCCAGTGGATCATGCCTTCCGGGAGGCAGGAGTGGTGCCCGGTTGGGGTGGGACGAATAGCCCATCATGTCGGTCAGTTGAGCAGCTGTGGTTACCATGTGGCAGTGACCGTGGGCCTTGTCATTTTTTGAGTGATATACCTTAAAGGCTACCTCTAGAACTTCTGCCTGCGGGGTTAAAGGGCCATTCTCCAAACGCTTGAGTTTGGCTTTGGTATCCGGATAGCACTGATTAAAAAAATGAGTCATTAGTATGATTCTGCCTTCCGTACTCTCCGGGTCTAGGTTTGTGAACTGTAACAGGGCCTTTGTGAGATGGTCCAGAAATGAAGAAGGATTCTCCTCCGTATCCTGAATGACCTCCGAGAGTTTAGAATAATTTACCGGTTTGAGGGCAGCCTTACATAGGCCTGCCAGGAGACACGTCACGAATTGGTCTCTGGCCAGGATACCCCCTGGGCTGTTATAATCCCAATGGGGGTCCTGTTCTGGAACCGCCTCTGCTCCAAGGGGATGTGATGCTAGAGTTTGGTGAACCTCGTCTGCGTATTGTCTTGCCTGTTCCCAAACCCGTCTGCGGTCCTCAGGCAGGAGATTATTGGCTAATATGGTGTAGATGTCATGGAATGTTAGATTATAGAACTGCATTATATACTGGAACTCCTTAATAAAAGGGGTAGGGTTAGCTGTGTAGGAACCAAGTAAGTTTGCCACGTGAGAGAGCTCGGACAATGAAAATGGAACATGGACCTTTACTAAACCATCTACGCCAGCAACCTCCCACAGTGACAGGATGGCCGCAGGCTTAATTTGATCCGGATCAGGATCTGGCCCCGTGACCACTCGCGAGAATGTAAGGGGAGGGGCGAAGGAAGGTGCTAGAGCTCGGGAATGTGGGGAGCGTCGCGGAGCCCTAGAAGACTGAGAAGGCGGAGTTGGGTGGCAGGCGATGGCGGAAGGCGGCGCGCGGGCGACGGGGAGGATGAACCACCTGAAGTCCCACATGATCTTGGCCGATACCAAGACCGGGACTGTCTGCAGAAAGGGGGAGGAGAGGGGGAGGAGGAGGAGCTGGTGGAGCCGGATGAGGACCTCTTGGGAGAAGAGGGGCGGGAAGAATGTTTAGGTGGGGTTTTGTTACGTCTGGACCTGGAGGAAGCAAGGTTAGGTGAAGATTTTTTAGCCTTGGGCGGTCGTTCCTTGGACCTGAAAGAGACCTTAGGAGGAGGTTTAGGTGGAGTGTCGTCTGCTTGGGTGGAGCGAAGGGAGGCTGTTCTCCTGGGCCTGGGAGGTGGAGGTTCATTGGCAGGATCCATGGCAGGAGTGGCTGGTTTTGAATCAGCAGCAGGTGGCATAGGTAGAAACATGTGGGCAGACGAACAACAAGAAAGGGCAGAAGGATCTGTCTTGAGAGCTAGGTAAAAGAAAGCACAGCTGTATATTAGCTCCTTACATTTGCCTGTACGGTAGCAGTGGTTGGCTAACTCCTGTAAAATATCGGGGTCGCAGGTGCTGTTAGGCGGCCATTTGCAATTTCCCTCTAAGGAATACGAGGGCCATTTCTTTGAGCATAGACGTATTAACTTTGTTTGGTGAACGCTTGGCATTAGAGCGTGGGGCTTGAGTGTTTATAAAAGCTGCCCCAGTAGGGATGAGGGAGGAATCGGTTTGGACGGCTTGGTTCCCATAGCTAGACCGTGAACACGCCCTCAAAAAACCGTGGCACTTCAAACCTTACAAGGACCGTACCTGGTTGGTGAAGTGCGTGAAAATGGAACGAACATCCAGGGGCGTGACCTAGCATCCCAGTGCCATGTGCAGAATGTTATGCTTGGCTGGCTGAACCCTCAAGTCTACAAGAGGACCGTTCCTCAGACAGGAGGGGTGCAGCAAGGTCAAGCTTCCGTCCTGGATGGGGGGATCACACCATAGTGATCATGTGGAGAGTCAGAAGCAGGGAAGGAAGAAAAGAGAGATATAAAAAGCCGAGGACCCTGGGCCCTTGAGCACGGGCAGAGTGAGAGACTTTTGACGTCTCAGGCAAGGACAAAGCTGGGAACGCAAGCTGGATTGAACGCTGGCAAAGGGGACCAAAGAAGAGAAGTCCCCCCAACCCTAGAAACAACCAACAGGCCGCCAAGCGCTCAGTGACGACTAGTGGGTGGGCCAGGGTCATTTGACCAGCTGGAAGGGGATACACTCACAACTGAAGCCGATGTTGGTCACAGAGCCACGTACAGGCAGATGTTGAGATGTTGAGCACATGGGCTTAGTCCATAGGGTCTCTGGTCCTCAGGTCTTAGATCTCTAGGTCCTCAGCCAGTCGCAGCATGGTCAGGGGGAACCAGGCTGGTGCCTAGCCCGGAGCCCCAGTCCCGAAATCCGGGGGACGCAGCCGTCAGGTTTCGGCACCAATGCTGTTCTTTCCGCGTGGTGTGTGCCGTGGAGTCAGAGAACGGAGGCCCGGGACACACGACCACATGCGTGGGAGGGTTGTTTATTAAGGGAAGGGAGTGTTCCACAGTGCAGGAGGGGCAGGTAGAGGGAGGAAGGAAAAAGGGGAGAGAAAGAGAAAGAGAAAAGAGAAAAGAGAGAGCACATGGCAGGGTTTTTTAACTTTTAAAGGGGCACGGTGTTCCTGGGAAATGTAGTTTTTCAGTCCGGTGGGATGAAACTGCGATCTGCACTTGCACGCAGGGGCCTTCTGCTCACAGAGGCCTTCTGGGAGGTGCAGTCCTTGTCTGCCGTTTCCCATGAGAATCACACCCACAGTCAGCTAACACTCTCCAAAGCTGGCTCAACAACCCCAAACTTTACCACCACCACCCTGCCAGCTCCATATCCCAGCCTATAACATCAGCATAAAACTTCTACTATTGTAGAGGTGATACTCCAGGAATCCCAGAAACCAAGCAGGTACCCACAACCCCAGCAGCCACAAAGGCACTTAGAACCACATAGGCAACTTTAGCACCACAAACCACAGAGATCTTGCAGGCCACAAAAACCCCAGCAGGGACACCCTACTGGAACTGAAGACTCACTAGTCACCAGAAACCCTGGTCAGGTAGGCCAAAAGACAAGAGAGGAAACAGAAATCAAAGAATAAAACACTCATGCAACAAAGACAAACTCAGGAATTAATGCTTAGAACTACAATCACCCCAAACCCAATTGCTTAAATGCCAGTGTAAGAACACAATGAACAGAAAGGACAATATGGCACCACCAAAACCCAGCTTTCATTGACAGCAAAATCTGAAAATTCCAACACAGCTGAAGCAAAACAAAATGACCTTAAAATTAACTATATGAGGATGACAGAGTTCCTAAAGAGGAAATAAAAAAAAATCACTTAAAGAGAGTGAGGATCTGGGTGTGCTGGTGCATGGCCAGAAACAGAAACAAGTGAGTCTCTATGAATTTGAGTCCAGCCTGGTCTATAAAGCAAGTTTCAGGACAGCCCAATTCTTACACAGAGAAACCTGTCTCAAAAAAACAAAAAAAGAAGGAAGGAAGGAAGGAAGGAAGGAAAGAAAAAAAGGAAAGAAAGAAAGAAAGAAAGAGAGAGAGAGAGAGAGAGAGAGAGAGAGAGAGAGAGAGAGAGAGAGAGGGAAGAACATGGACTTCCCAAAGGGCAGGGAACCCTGACTGCTCCTTGGACTGGAGAGGGAGGGGGAGGAGGGATGGAGGGAGGAGAGAGGAAATGGGAGGAGGGGAGGAGGTAAAAATTTGTAAAATTATATAATTTAATTAAAAAATGAAAAAAAGAATAAAGAAAGAAAGAAAGTAAGAAAGAAAGAAAGAAAGAAAGAAAGAAAGAAAGAAAGAAAGAAAGAAAGGGAGGAAAAGACAAACAAGATATTTGAGGAAATCAATAAATCCCTTAAAGAATGCTAAGAAAGCAAAGAAAAAAACAGACAAATAAAGGAAACTATTTAAGACCTGAAAATGGAAATAATAGCCATAAAGAAAACACAAATGGAGGGAATTATAGAAAAGGAAAATTTGGGTAAGCAAGGAAGAACTAAAGATTCAAGTATCACCAGCAAAATATAAGAGAAGAGAAGAAAGAAAGAATCTCATGGATTGAAGGTACTATAGAGGAAATAGATTCATCAATCAAACAAAATGTTAAAGCTAAAAAAATCCTAACAATAACATACTGTAAATCTGGAACTTTATGAAAAGATCAAACATAAGAATAATAAGAATAGAGGGATGGAAAAACCAGCTCAAAGACCCAGAAAATATATTTAACAAAATCATAGAAGAAAATTTTCCCAACTGAAAGAAGGACATGCCTATAAAAGTCCAAGAAGCATACAGCACACCAAATAGATTGGACCAGAAAAAAAGTTCCCACACCACATGATAATTAAAACATTAAACATACAGAAAAAAGAAAAGATATTAAAAGCTGAAAAGGAAAAACACCAAGTAACATATAAACATATTAGAATTACACCTGACTTCTCAATAGAAATTCTAAAAGCCAAGAAGAGCCTCAACAGGTGTTGCAGACTATAAGAGACCAAGGAAGCCAGCTTAGACTACCATACCAAGTTTAACTTTCAATCACCATAGATGAAGAAAATAAAATATTTTGTGACATAGTCATGAAATTTAAACAATATCTATCTACAAATCCAGCCCTACAGAAGGTATTAGAAGGGAAAATGAAACCCAAAAAGGCTAACTATGCCCACAAACACACAGGCAATATATAATATCATATCAGTAAAACAAAAGGAAGAAAACACAAATACATGTATTACCATCAACAACAAAATTAACAATCATTGGTCATTGATATCTCTCAATATCAATGGTCTTAATTCCCCAATAAAACACACAGGTTAATAGAATAAATATAAAAACATGATCCATACTTCTGCTATATATATATGAAACATACTTCATCACCAAAGATAGATAATACATCAGAATAAAGGGTTGGGAAAAGGTTTTCCAAGTAAATGGACCCAATAATCAAGCAGGTATTCTAATATCTAACAAAATAGACCCCCAACCAAAATTAATCAATGTAGAAGGAGGGGCAAGCTGTGTTTCGCCACCCAGCTAGCTTTATACCCGAAATAATAATACAGAAACTGTATTCATTTAAATACTACCTGGCCCCTGGCCTGTTATTTGTAGCTTTTTATTGATTGATTTTTATATCTTGCTTTAACTCATATTTAGTAATTTATATAGCACCACGAGGGGTGGCTTACCAGGAGAGGTCTTAACCTGCATCCATCTCAGAGAGGAGAAGCATGGTGACTGCATATGGTGACTGCCTGAAGCGTCTCCCCCCTCTTTCCCAGAATTTTGTTCTGCTTACTCCACCTACATAATTTTCTGTTCTATTAAATGGCCAAGACAGTATCTTTATTAATAATAAAAGTAACACATAGATACTCCTCCATCAAATCAAAGGAGGTGGAAAAGGACTTTCATACAAATCAAATGAAAAATTCACCAAGAGGACATTGCAATTCTTGACATCTATACCTCAAACACAAAGGCACCCACATTTGTAAAAGAAACACTACTGTAGTTTAAATCATATATCAAACTTCACACTTTAACAATGTGAGTGTTAAATATGCCACTCTCACCAATGCAAATGTCATCCAGACAGAAACTAAACAGAGAATAACAGAACTGACAGATGTTATGAAACAAATGAACCTAACAGATATCTACAGAACATTTCACCCAGACTCAAAAGAATATAACTTCTTCTCAGCAGCTCATGGAACATTCTCCAAAATTGAACATATATTTGGTCACAAAGAAAGACTCAATATTTACAATTAACTCTTTATAACTTATCAAGTCACCATAGATTAAAGTTTGATTTCACAGCATAAATAATGGAAAGCCTACAAACTCACAGAAACTGAGCAACTCTCTACTGAGTTACCACTGGATCAAAAAAAAAAATAAACTTCCTAGAATTCAATAAAAATGAATGCACAGCACACCCAAATTTATGGGATGCAATGAAAGGAATGCTAAAAGGAAAGTTCATAGCACTCAGAGCCTTCATATAGAAATTGGAGAGATCTCATACTAGTAACTTAACAGCACTCCTGAAAGCTCTAGAACAAAAAGAAGCAAACATACAAAAGAGAAGCAGAAGGCAGGACATAATCAAACTGAGTAATGAAATCAGTAAAACAGAAACAAAGAGAACAGAACAAAGAATCAATAAAACAAATAGTTGGTTCTCTGAGAAAATGAACAAGATGGAAAAATCCTTATTCAAACTAAATAAAAGGCAGAGGAAAAAATATCCAAATTAACAAAATCAAAAATGAAAAGGGGAACATAAAAACAGACCCTGAGGAAATCTAAAGAATCATTATGTTATACTTCAAAAACATGAATCAAAAGCACTGATGACAATTTATCCTTGAGAGGATGTGGACTAGGTGGAACACATCTTCATTGCTGGTAGGAGTTCAAACTTATACAGATACTTTTAAAATCAGTATGGCAGTTTCTCAGAAACTAGGAGCCAATCTAGCACAAGACCTGACAACACCGCCTTTGGGCATAAACTCTAAGGATGCACAATCATACCAGAAGGATATTTGTTCATAGCAGAATTATTCATAATAACCAGAGCCTGGAAACAACCTAGATGCCTGAAGAAGAATGTTTAAAAGAAATCCAACACTAGCTCAGAATTGAGAATAATAAATGGTTATTTATTAAGGGGTAGACTCAAAAATCAGAATCCTCTGCTGGAATGGAGATCAAAAACCAAATCCAGCAGCTGGAAGAGTCTAGACACATGCTTTACATTGGTATAAGTAGTATATGAGACCATGGTCCAGTGGGTGGGTAACTTGAAGGCTATTGATTGTATGATTTCCTATAGCACCCCCCCCTTTCATTTAAATAAGAGAGTTCTAAGCCTAATACAAAATTATATACAATAAGAAAAATATATTTAATAATTATCCCATCCTAATGAGTTTAAGTCTTATATAATAAATAACTTGGCAAAGTCATAAGAGGAAAATAACTACAACTATCTACTCTTTAACCCTATCAAGGATCCTAGAAGGGAAATAATATTACTTGAATAAGCAGGAAGTGCAATCAAGCAACTTCCAAAATGTGCAACAAATGACAGAGACAACTGGCTACCTGAGCAATCACCCCAAGTATCATTTGCAAAGTTAAAGCAACCAACTTTGACTAAGGCCTAAAGTAACTGACAGATCATCAGAATTCAGAGGCAGGAATTTCTTTAAAATCATCTTACCCAGTCTTGGCAAGATTTGACAGCCCTGCTTATCCATTTCTGTGTACCATGTACCTTGTCAGTGGTTGAGGCAAGGGCAGTTCCTTGCCCAAAGGCCAGTTTACCAAGAAGAAAACAAGCTCCAAGTGGAGTGTCTTCAGTGCTCAAAATTCTCTTGGGAAAAGATTGGTGCTGCCAGGAGCAATCACATCTCACTTCAACAGAACCCTAAGTTAATTAAATGCCATATTCCACAGCTCTTTGAAGTGGTTGAAGATTACCTATTTATGCAGAATACAATCTCCATGTATCTAAAGAACTTGATTAGTCTATAAGTATGACAAATATGGATGACTTTTAAGCTATAATTCTTAAGCCCACCCTGGCCTACTACACAAGATTGAGTCTGTCTAAAAGAGAAACAGAGCTCAAACAAAAGTGATCCCAGCACTTGCGATCACATACCTTTAACCCCAGAACTAGGGCAATAGAGACAGGAGTGAAATGACTGGGTGGAGAGAGACAAGTAAGCTGGGAGGAAACAGGAGCTCAGTGCAGTCTGAGGCTTAGTAGAGACAGCTGTAGTCTAAAGTTTTGTGGAGACAGTTGCAGTCTTTGGTGCAGACAGATGGAGTCTGGAGATGAAGTCTGAGGATAGAATATCCTCTTTGGTCTGAACATTGATAGATGTAAAAGAACTCTCTAGTGATTGGTGTCTCTGCTTCTCTGAACTTCAACATTAACCCCTATATCTGACTCTTGGTTTTTATTATTATTAAGACCAATGAAAATTTGTGCTACACCACCAATGACTGGTCCAGTTTGAGACCCATACTGTGAAGGGGAGCTTATCCCTGAGGGCCAGGACCCAGAGACTAGAAACTCAGAGATTTAGAATAGAACCAAACATGACAGTCCAAAAATGTCAATGAAATAATTCCTAATGATATTCTGTTATACTCATAGATTGTTGCCTAGCTCAGTGGTCATCAGAGAGGCTTCATACAGAAACTGGTAGAAACATATGCAAAGACTCTCAGCCAAATATTAGATAGAGCTCAGGGAATACTGTGAAAGAGGGGGAGGAAAGATTATAGGAGACAGAGGGGCCAATGAAACCATAATAAAACCCATAGAATCAAGTAATTTGAGCTCACAGGGGCTCACAGAGACTGAACCAACAATCAGAAAGCTTACATAGGACTGACCTAGGTCCTCTGTAGACATGTTACATTTATGTAGCTTGGTATTCTTGTGGGACTCCTAACAGTAGAACAGGGACTGTCTCTGACTCTGTTATCTGCTACTGGAACCCTTTACTCCTTCAGGTTGCCTCATCCAGGCTTGATATGAGGGTTTGTGCAATAGGCAGATAATAACCAGATAGGATGTATACATGTGTATGTGAATGGCTGATATAATAAATTCAGGTAGAACTTTGTATCTCAAAGGGACTGAGTTTCACTACAACATAGTTCCAGTTCAGCATTTTTTCCAAGTAACGGCTAAAAGACTATATAGATATAGATATAGATATAGATATAGATATAGATAGAGATAGAGATAGAGATAGAGATAGAGATAGAGATAGAGATAGAGATATATATGTGTGTGTGTAATTTATTTAGTTGTAATTACTACATTTTTAATTTGAACTAGATACACATGATGTGAAAAGGGGACTATTGGGGGGAAGGACCAGTAGGAGATGAGCAAAGGCATACGAACTAGACTGAAGGATGAAGATCAATTAAAAACAATTTATAAAAGAGTTACAATAAAACTCATTATTTGATAAACTGATTGTAACAAATTGTGAAACAAGGTGGAATTCATTTCTTATAGGGAAACGGAGGAGTATAATACAAAACTGGTGTGCATGTGTTTATTTCAATGAAGTAATATCTTCCATATGAAAACTGCTTTTCATAAAGCTTGGTTTCAACTAAAAATTTGGTGAGCATATATGTGTTGTCTATTGAGAGCATATGTGATAATTATGAGGGTAATTTTATCTGTGTTACCATTATGCTAGCCTTGTGACCCATTGTACTCTATTTTGCCTTTAAGTGTTTTAATAGCCTTATCAGAGAAATGACATTACTAGTAGTTCTTACTCATAAAACTGTTATGAGAAGCTGAAGTGTAACCTTCATTAGTCTTAACAATAAAAACCCAGAGTCAGATATCGAGGGTAAAGGCTCAAAGATCAGAAAAGCAGAGCAGCAGCCATAGTTACTTCTTACCTCTGCAAACTCTCAGACCAAATGAGGGTTATCCTGTCTCTATGAATTCTCAAACTGAATGGCATGATATCTTGTCTCCTCCTGCCATATATTCCTGTCTCCACCTCCCTAGTGCATGCACCACCACTTCCTGGCTCTGTTTCTCTTTTAGAATGGTTCAAACTCATGTAGCCCAGGGTAGCCCAGGTGAACTCTTGCTCTTCCTGCTTCCTCCTCCCAGGTGCTGGGATTAAAGGTGTGTCACCACTGCCTGCCCTCTATATTAACTAGTGGCCAGCTCCCCCCACTGATTTACAGGCAAGCTTTATTTTTCAGAACATGAACAAAATATCACACAAGAGAGAAATGAGTAAATAGAAATAAAGCAATAGGAACTTTTCTTGGCTTGCAATAACTGTTATTAAAGTATTAACCATTATAAATATGGTCACAATTATTCACCAAAGTCAAAGGAATTGAACAATGGTACAGACAAGTGTAGCACTTCATGGTAGGCTACTCCAACCTCCCCCAACTTCTGCCTAGATTCATTAATCACTTTGGATACAGTGGCTCTTTTAACTAGTAATTCTCTTAATCCTCAAATTTTCAACCAGCTTTTATTTCTTCATCTTCAATATACCATACTCATTCTGCTCACAGTAAATTTCAAGATAGTACTAAGTTTGAACAATATGTTAGGTCCCAACTACCATTCGAGTTAGGCTGAGCTCTTTATAATTTTTCCAACATCAACATATATGGCTCTGGACACTAATATTTGATATTCTTTTTATTTAAGATATTTTAAGTATAGAACCATGTGATTCTCTCAATCTCTGCCTTCAGGTTACTTGTCAAAATATTAGCAAGGCCTTCAAATTCCACCCCATTGTAGGCCCAGTGGGCCAAGTACTTTCCAGCATCCAGCAATAACATGAAGAGATAAATTGTATCAGCTATTTGTTTTTTCTCTTTCTTACTTGAATACCAGCTCCAAGAAACATGTATCTTAGCTGTTTTGCCTACTGCTGTATTGTCCAGAGTCTATAACAGTAGTTAATCCAGAGCAACATATAGTAGCCATTAAATACTTGCCAAATACATATTACTGTGAAGAATGTCATAAATACAATATCTAGCAATAATATCCTAACTCGGGTTTAATGACAGACTTTTAAAAGTCCTTTGAAATGAAGAGTTAAAGCATTAAATTTAGTTTAACATGATTTACTCGCAATACATATAGAATTTTATACATAATAAAGCAACTCTGCCATTTGTACTACATGGCACATGAAACCTTATTAAACACAACTCTGTTGTATTTAGAGATTTTGTTACCTTTGGCTCTGTCACCAGAAATCAGCTCTGGCCAAATGGCCTTGAACCTTCATTGATAGGCATCTCAGTTCTTCTTCAGCAGGTTCTCACTGGCACCCCAGGTAAAATAAAGGTAAGAAATTCAAGTTCTTTGAGCATAGGGTGAAGGAAGGACATACCTTAGTACAGCTGCCATTCAATCTTTACATTAATGGTATATTTAATTGTGAAATCAGTTGTAGTGATTGGGAGTGGTGGGCTGCATTCCCGCCCGGCTCCCAGCCTCTTGGCTAGCTTATGCCCCAGAAAAAAAATACATAAACTGTATTCATTTAAACACTGCCTGGCCCATTAGTTTCAGCCTTTTATTAGCTAATTCTCACATATCTTGCCTTAACCCATATCTAATAATCTAATAATCTATGAAGAGCTTCATTGCATCTGGCTAAGAGAGGAGAGGCATGGTGACTGTCTGAGCCATCTACCTCACTTCCTCCTTCCTGCTCTCTCTACTCCACCCACCTAAGGGCTGGCCTATTAAATGGGCCAAGGGAGTTTATTAACGAATGAAATCAACACAAACAGAAGATTCTCCCACATCATTTCCACTTTTTCTGTTTAAGCAAAAAAGGCTTCAACTTTAACATAACAAAATTATATATAACAAAACAGTTATCAAGTAAGAATTACAGTTACAGTATTTATATCTACTTTATCTTTTATCATAACTAAGGAAAACTATAACTATCTATCTATTCTTCAACTCCATCAAAGATTCCAGAAGGATATAATATTACTGAAGTAAATAAGAAGTAAGCAACTTACAAAACTCTAGAAATCACAGAGACATCTCGCTGCCTGGACAGTCACCCAAAGTTCCTTTGTACCGTTGGGGCATCCATTTTTGGCCTTCAGGCCCATAGTTTCCAGCAGACATTTCCATGAAGCAGGAAATTTCAAAGACAGTTCAGTCATTTTCTGCTGTGTCCTGCAGAATGTCTTGTAGACTCTTTCATAAGTCGGGAACCCCCAAAGACAATCTCAACTTTAGAAAAGTTCAGCAGTCCTCTCTCTGTGGGTTCTTTGTGTCCAGTTTATGCAACAGTCCAGGCCAGAGCAGTTTCTTGCCCAAATGGCTAACAAACTCCATAAGGAGCCTCTTCGATGCCCATCTTCCTCTTGAAGTAGATTGGTGCTGCCAGGAGCAGACATGTCTCATTGTCATGAAAAGCCCTAAGTTATTAAAACATTTAAAATGTGATATTCTGTAGTCTTTGAAAGATATGAAAAATGCCTATTTAACTGAAATATATCTCTATATATCTAGAAAATCTAACATGACTACAAGTTTTACTATTATTGATGATTATTCATTAGCCACCTATATTTCCAAATTACACATTACATTTTTAAATGAACTACACAATCACAATACCTTAATCAAGATCAGAAATGCATATACATATAACAAAATTGGCCTTAAATTTAAATCACTAAAGCAAAATCCATATCAATGCAAATTATTCATATCTATATCATATTCCCCTTTACATATAAAAGAACATTTATAAACAATATTTGGGAATATGGGCACAGTTATCTCTCTCCAAACTGCTTCCTGCTGAATGGGGGCGCTGTTATTTAGATCTTTCATGGTATAACCTGTGTGCCAGGGTCATCTTAGTCAGCAGTTGAGCGAAGCAATTATTTGAGGGTATTCATTGCAACCTTTCAGGAGGGCGTGGTCTATCATACCATATTGGGATAGAAGCAATACATAGGGTCTCATTTTCTGTAAAAAACAAAAGAAGAATCTCTTTTCCAAAGTATCATATCCTTAGATCCAAATCCTGAAGTCAAGGTATTTTCAAAATATCTATCTTGGATTAGTTCAGCAGCATGTATTCCATTACCTCATATAATTCTAGGTTGCTGTTGTAGTCAAGTAACAAGTTTTGGCTTCTATTTATTATTCAGCTTATTTACTAAATTAAAGGGTCTTGTTGATGTTTCTCCTTTACTAGTTCTGCTTTTTTTTTACTATTTTCTGACATTTAAAACATACAAGGAGCTCTGTCTCTATCTCCATCCATCACCAGATGAAAGTTCTATTGTGATATGCAAGATATTCATCAGTATGGCTATAGGAAAGGGCCATTTCAGGCTCCCTCTCCTCAGCTTCCCAAGAAACTATCTGGAGACATCTCCCTGGACACCTGGGAACCCCTCTAGAGTCAAGTCTCTTGCCAACCCTAAAATGGCTCCCTTACTTAAGATATATACTTCCCTGCTACCATATCCACCCTTCCTATATCCCAAACATCCCATTCCCCCAAGCTCTACCCATTCTCCTATTCACAGTTTTCTCTCCCCATCTCCCCTTAGCCCCATCCCACCCCACTCCCAAGTTCCTAATTTTTGCCTGGCAATCTTGTCTCCTTCTAATATCCAGGAGGATAACTATATGTTTTTCTTTGGGATCATGAATTATAGGCTCAATGTCCCTTATTTATGGCTAGAAACCAATTATGAGTGAGTACATACCATGTTCATCATTGGACTGAGCTCCCAAGGTCCAAATGAGGAGCAGAAGGAGGAAGAACGGGAGCAAGGAAATCAGGACCATGAGGGGTGCACCCACCCACTGAGATGGTGGGGCTGATCTAATGGGAGCTCACCAAGGCTAGCTGGACTGGGACTGAAAAAGCATGGGATAAAACTGGACTCCCTGAACATGGCAAACAATGAGGGCAGTTGAGAAGCCAAGGACAATGGCATTGAGTTTTGATCCTACTGCATGTACTGGCTTTGGCTGGGGGGCTAGCCTGTTTAGATACTCACCTTCCTAGACCTGGATGGATGGGGGAGGACCTCGGACTTCCCACAGGACAGGGAACCCTTACTGCTCTTTGGACTGGAGAGGGAGGGGGAGGAGAGTGGAGGGAGTGGGAGGGAAATGGGAGGTGGGGAGGAGGCATAAATTTTTAATAAAAAAATAAATAAATAAAATAAAATAAATATAAAAAAATAAAACATACAGGGAACTTCTAGGGTCTAATCTCTCTCATCATAGTACCAGTGAATAGTGTTGGAACTTGTTATTTTATATTGGAATTCTAGAAAACTTTAAAAAGATACTTGCTAATATTTTAAATCAAAAATTGAGAACACACAAAGATAAGATTTTCTTTCTTAGAAAATATTTTGTAAAATATCATGCCACATTTTATTCTGCATGAGCCAAGACAATAATCTAATACAAAAATTTTAAATGTTATCTGCCAGTTAATTTCCCAAGTTATCTTGCCAGTTACTTTTCCTTGCTCAGCTAACACTAAAACTTTCTATACCTTTCTATTATTTTACAACAGTTTGAAACCTCTATATTCTGAATTTTAAAAATATTTACTTAATTATCCTTTTATGCATTTCAACTCTTTTGTAAAACAGTATAATATAAATACACCTGAAAATATTCACTTAAATGAATGCGTGTGTTGTTGTATTTAAGTGTCTGTTACATGGTATGATTCGCTTATATAAACATCATTAAATATTAATTATCTTAAAGGTTTGATGGCTTGGAGAAGAGAATACTGGCAATTTGATGGTCCTTACATTTACCAGTCAATTGATTGGTAATAAGTATTCAAATAGCTAGATATTTATCCTAACTAAGCCCTTTCCTGGAAATGGGATGCTAAAGCAATAAAGTCTATTGCCACTAAAGCCATAGGATCCAGACTGCAATTCCCCTGAACCAAAGGGGACCACTTAATTGATCTTATTCTAAGAATCTTCAGTAGCATTGATGATTCAGTGACCAAATTCTAACTGAATACATGTAAATAAGACAATAAAGAGGAAATATATCAAAACATTTTAGAAATTAATTTCTAAAGACTCTAATATTTTCCACCATATTTTCAGTACCTTTCAAAAACAAATTTAGTCATTACAAATGTACATCAGTCAAAATTCTGTCTTCATGGGAGCATAACAAAATTTCTTTAGAAATTGTTATTTTCTACTGAGAATTATATATCAGACTGATTTAGGCCTAGCCTCATAATAGTAAAATTAAAATTTAAAAATAAGCTTTGTAATGTCCATTCTATTCTATCATTCCTTTACAGACATGATCTGAGTCTGAATTTTCCTACTGGTTCAATCAATTTATTAAATATACAATGCTTATTAGTTGTGTGAGGACATAAGAGAAAATGACATGGTACCTGTTCCGTACTCATATGCTTCATTCATTGTCTCTTTCCACCTCCCCTACATCCATTTAGTCATAGCCTTTTAAGTTCTAAATTAGAAATGTTTCTTTAATTGGTCTCCCCATTTCTTATTTTTAGCCATTATCACTATTATTGTTTTTAAATGAGTACTTATCATCCCTTGTTGTTGAAATCCTAAGAACACAATCTTAAATCTAGTCTCAGGCCAATGGGATTTGAAGTCTTCAAGGACAATTAAGGGGAGTCCATTGGACAACTTGATGCATAGGCCAAGAGTAAAGGAGAAAATGGAGTTAAGGCTGCTGAGTTGGTTCAGTGATATAAATATTATAACTGTAATTTTTGCTTGATATTTATCCACTTTATCTTTTACCATAACTAAGGAAAACTATAATTATAACTATCTATTTTTCAAATCCATCAAACACTCAAGAAAAATATAATATTACCTAAGTAAACAGGAGGTACATTGTAAGCAATTTCCACAACTCTAAAATGACAGAGACATCTCACTGCCTTGACAGTTACCTAAAACTATTTTGTAACATTGGGGCACCCATCTTCAGTCTACAAGCCCATAGTATCTGGTAGACTTTTCCATGAAGCAGGACATTTCAAAAACATTTCTACCTATATTGGTAGTTTGTCAGTCACTTTCTTCTGTGTCCTACAGAATGTCTGGCAGACTCTTTCATGAAGCAGGAACCCTGAAGGACTGTCTCACATTTAGGGAATTTCAGCAGTCATTTTTTTGTGTGTTCTGTATGTCCAATTTATACAGCATACAACCAATCAGTCCAGGAAAGAGCACTTTCTTGCCCAAATGGCTAACAAACTCCTTAAGGAGCCTCTTCTTTTTTTTTTTTTCTCATGGTTTATTTTTTTTATATTTAAAAATTTCCATCTCCTTCCCTCCTCCTCCCCCCTCCCTCCCCTCCTCCTCCCCCTTCCTTCCCCTCCCCTCCACCCATACCTCCCCTCCCTCCCTCTCAAGGCCAAGGAGCCATCAGGGTTCCCCACTCTATGCTAAGACCAAGGTCCTCCCAACTCCCCCCAGGTCCAGGAAGGTGATCGACCAAGCTGAGAAGGCTCCCACAGAGCCCGTCCATGCAGAAGAATCAGAGCC
Source organism: Arvicola amphibius (assembly GCF_903992535.2). NCBI lineage: Eukaryota > Metazoa > Chordata > Mammalia > Rodentia > Cricetidae > Arvicola > Arvicola amphibius. Next base: position 130,980,455 of record NC_052065.1, on the reverse strand, counting down.
CAGAGCCATTGTCCTTTGCTTCTCAGTCAGCCCCCACTGTTGGCCACATTCAGAGAGACGGGTTTGGTCGCATGATCCATCAGTCCCATTCCAACTGGAGTTGGTGATCTCCCATTAGTTCTGTCCCACCATCTCCATGAGTGAACGCACCCCTCTCGTTCTTGACTTTCTCCCTCATGTTCTCGCTCCTTCTGCTCCTCATCAGGACCTTGGGAGCTCAGTCCAGTGCTCCAATGTGGGGCTCAGTCACCTTCCCCATCTGTCACCAGCTGGAGGTTCCCTCATGGTCCTGACTTTCTTTCTCATGTTCTCTCTCCTTCTGCTCCTCATCAGGACCTTGGGAGGTCAGTCCGGTGCTCCAATGTGGGGCTCTGTCATTTTCTTCATCTATCGTCAGGTGGAGGTTCTAAGGTGGTGGTGCATGCCTTTAATCCCAGCACTTGGGAGGCAGGAGCAGGTGGATCTCTGTGAGTTCGAGACCAGCTTGGTCTACAAGAGCTAGCTCCAGGACAGGCTCTAAAAAACTGCAGAGAAACCCTGTCTCAAAAAAACCAAAAAAGACTTTGTTTTAATTTTTTAAAAAAAAATACTTATATTTAAAACTCTCTATACACTTTTTCTTCTCTCTCCCAAGCCTATGTACATTTTTAAAACAGACTGTGACCCATTTAGAAGTCTTTTTTTCATCTAAATTTGTCTTTATTGTATATCTGTAATCCTTTTATGACCAGGACCACATCTAAAAGTGCTAGGCAGCATGACTAGGACTAAGACTGCTTTGCTTTTTGTTTCTGCTCAGTCCTACATGACAGAAGCATGTTCACTGCTTCTTCAAGCCATGTACACCACCCCAGTTTCAGGTATACAGCAGGTCTATGTCATACCATTAAGTAATTTGTATCATGATGCTCAAAAATCCCATTTAAATGTGCCATAGCTGGATCTCCTGAAAGAGTCAGAGCTATTTGTGTCAGCAAACCAGGAAGTTGTCTACTAAATAAGCCATGCGGCCTTCCTTGCCAAGGCTGAGTCAAGAAGACCTGTTCTAAAGGAGCCAGGTGAGCCAGCAAACAGATCAAAAAGCTGTATTAAACTCTTTTTTGTTTGTTTGTTTGGTTTGGTTTTCCACTGTCAACAAATGGCACCAATGTGGACAACTACATCCACATTAAACCTGAGAGATCTTGGGAAGTAATTATAGACACAAAAGAGCAGAGTTCTTGGTAGCAGCATTTTCTCAGATAGGCTCTGTTTGGTAGCAGCAACTGTACGTCATTTAAGAGAGGTTTCATGACTCAGCTTTAGCTGCAAAAAAACTTTCAGGTCTTTTAAGAGGCCTCACCACCAAATACTTAAGTGATGTCCATGAATAGCTGACAACATGCTTCTTGAAGGTGTCAGGGACCTTGAAACTCCATAAAGTTGTAGCAATAAACATGGCTCCAGTCAGTACCTCTGCCATGAAGCTAGACTCTCAGAAAGCTAAGGAATGGGGTGGATCTACCTGTCAAAATCACAGCTTTAATCCTAGCCATATGGCTTAGCAAATTAAAGACTCATTTGGTCAGAAAAAGAGAGATATACAGTAAACATAGATTTAGACAAAATAAAACCCTGTAAAAAGTTTACAGTGTGCTTAAAAATATAGGTAGGATTGGGAGAGAAAAGAAAAAGAATAAAGTCCTTTAAAAAAGAGAGAGTAGTTGGGTGGGGTGGCACACATTAACATAGAACTAGGTAACCAGAGGCAGGTGAATCTCTGTGAGTTCAAGAACAGTCTGGTCTACAGAGTGAGTTCCAGGATGAAAGGCAGGCCTGCCTGCTCGCCTCTTCACTACAGAAGACAGCCAAAGATATGCAGAGAAACTCTGTCTCAAAAGAACACAAATTAAAAATAAAAACAAAAGAAATAGAGTTTAAATAAAGCCATGTAAAGAAGGAAAATACATAGAGAATCTGGATACTGTGTTTTATTGTGCTGTTTTTGAATTGCTTGATGACAGAGGGAGGAACAACAGCTGCTAAAAGACCTTTGAATATAAATGCTGTTGGATTAAGCCAACATATATTTTGAAAATGCCTTGACTTCAAAATTTAAGTTAAAACATATGTTACTTTGGAGAAGAAGTTTTGCTTTTGTTTCCACATGAAATGAGAGACTGTGGATTCATTCTGGGTTAAGAACAATCAGGTCTTATCAAGGAAGACTCCCTGAAAATTATCCAATAGGAGCAGATGGCCCAGATGATCCAACATTTCAGAGGACCTCTGTTGGAATTTCCTCTGAGTTCTACATCAAGAACAGCCTCAAAACTGCTGGCTGAGATGATCAAGCATTACAGAATAGTCCAGTCAGAATTTGACTATAATCCTAAATTTTCTTTAGACCCCCATAAAATTATCAGCACCCCCAATCAGTAGGAAGTAGCCTAGAAAACTATGCCCACCTTCCCCAAAAATAGATTATGGATGTTTATCTTTATTTGGATTATTGGTTACAAGTTCTTTTGGATAATGTTCTGGAAAAAAGCTAAACAAAGGAGATTAGACTCAAAGTGCTTGTTTTGAAAAAAATGAGGATGGTACTATGGAACAATGGTCTTGTACCCTGTAAAGATTTGTTCAGTTTGTTTAATAAAATACTGATTGGTCAGTAGCCAGGCAGGAATTATAGGTGGGGCCTCAAGAGCAGGAGAATTCTGGGAAGAGGAAAGGCTCAGTCTGCAGTGGTCTTTCAGATGCAGAGGAAGCAAGATGAGAATGCCTCACTGATAAAAGGTGCCAAGCCACATTGCTATCACAGACAAGAATTATGGGTTTATGTAAGATTATGTAAGAGTTAGTTAATAAGAAAGCCTCAGCTGATAGGCCATAAAGTTTATAATTAATGTAGGCCCTTGTGCATTTCTTTGGGACTGAATGGCTGAGGGACCAGGCAGGACAGAGCCATCAGTAAACAGAACTTGCTACATAATCCTGAAGACCTGAGTATAATTCCCAGAACCCAAGGTGGAGGGGGGTAATTGATTCCCAAAAGTTGTCATAGACATCTACTTGCACACCATAGCATATATGTGTCTGCACCCAAAACCACATGCCACACACATACACACATGCAATAGTATTATTATTATTAAGTTAAAACATCAAAGAAACAACAGTAGAGTCAACAAAAATCTAAGTTAATTGATTTTTCTTATTTATTGACCTTTTTAATTTATTTTACATACCAACCACAGTTTTTCTTTTCTCCTCTCTTTCCACCCCCCCCCCCAGTCCATTCCTCTTCCATTCAGAAAGTCCAGGCTTCCCATGAGTGTCAACAAAGAATGGCATATCAAAATGAGATAGGACCAAGCTCCTCCCCCTGCATCAAGGCTGAGTAAGGTAATCCAGCATGGGGAATATATTTCCAAAAACCATCTTATGCTCCAGGGACAGGTTCTAATCTCATTGCTAGAAGCCTTACAAAGAGACCAAGCTACACAACTGCTACATACATGCAGAAGACCTAGGTTGGTCCCATACAGGCTCCTTAACTGTTTGTCCACAGTCCATGAACTCCCAGGAGCTCAGGTCAGTTATCTCTGTGAGTTCCTCTATATTGACCTTGACCCATTGGCTTATACAATCCCTCCCCACTCTTGCCAAGTGAGGGAAGGGGTTGTACGAGCTCAGCCCAGTATTTGACTGTGGATCTCTGTATCTGATTCCATCAGTTACTGGATGAAGAGTCTATGATGAAAACAGTAAGTTGGTTCTTGTGGGTACATGTCTGATCAAGACTCAGGTTGGACACTTATTTAACAAAACTCTTCTGTTTTTCCACAATGAATATTCTATAAAGAAAATGAATGAACAAAGAATAACAGCAACAACAAAGAATCACTTAGAAAAGTTACCTTTCAGAAGCAAGCCTCTAAAGTTTAGCTCTTGACTTCATCTACTCAGTGGAATCATTTTCAGATTTTTAAAAATCTTAACAATCAGACCACATGCTAGGGAAAATGACTTAGAAGCACAGATAACATGACCCCAGTCAACAGCCATTTCTAAAACTCTAATAGGAGATATAAATGTGCACCATTCCTGTAAAGTACCCCCCGCCAAGGAAAGTTCATATTAATGACTGAAGGCAGGACAAGCTTGAATGTCCTAGCCTGGAAAAAGATTGTATATGGGAGACAAGTTTGTGATTATACAAAGTCATCTGTTTCTGAAAATATCTCAAAAGTTTGGGGGCTAATTCTTCCCATTAGTGGCATTTTACAGGCATGTGTCATATCTATTTGTATTGGGTCCATTACTGAAGCACAAACTACTATAGACTCTAGTTAAAGCAGTCAAGTATGATTTCCTCTATGAAAATAATGTGAAAATGGAGACAATCCTTGTACTTAAAACTTACTCTTAGTTTTGATCTTTCTAATTTCTTTATTTTTAAAATCATATTGTATCTACACATTACTCTATAAATATTGCAATGGCCTGTGGACAAAAGAAATAAAATTCTGACCTGAAGATATATAATAAGAAGTGTTCTTCCCACAGAACCTAATAAAATCCATATCCTGTGAGAAAAAGTCTTTATACTCTTTTATGAAGTCAAATCAGTGGTGTTTCCCCAGGTTTATTGGAATGGGTTTTAGAGCCTAGGAAAACAAGTCGTGACAAGAACTTTTCTTTTGGCTGGTGGTGGTGGTGCATGTCTTTAATCCCAGCACTTGGAAGGCAGAGGCAAACGGATCTCAGTGAGTTTGATTGAAGCCAGCTTTATCTACAGAGTAATTTCCAGGATAGCCAGTCTGCTACACAGAGAAACTCTGTCTCAAATAACCCAAAGAAGAAGAAGAAGAAGAAGAAGAAGAAGAAGAAGAAGAAGAAGAAGAAGAAGAAGAAGAAGAAGAAGAAGAAGAAGAAGAAGAAGAAGAAGACAAAAAAAGAAGGAGAAGGAGGAGGAAGAAGTTTTCTTCTTTCCACACTTCCATCAGAACTAGTTGAGCTCGGGCCCTCAGAAGTATGCAGAAGGATAACATACCCGAGATGCTTTCTATAAGCTCTTCCAAGTCAGTCACCAAATTCACACAAATTAAGTTGAGTCCCAAGGAAGTCTAATGAATGTTCCTGTTAATCCTGCCTAGGTTATATTGTAAGACTTTAGAAGCAAAACGGACTCCTAAGATAACACAATCTAACCCTTCACTTGCATACACGCACATGTAAGAAGGAGAAAAAGGGCAAGGGGTTCCCAAAGTCACACATAGAACATACATCTCATAGTGATTTATGTCACTCCTTTGGATTCATCTCTGTTAGACCTTAGCTATTCAGTGTAATAATGAGAAATAACTCTAGATAATACATCATCTATAATAATTTCCCATCCTAAGAAAATGACAACTGCTGAATATGGAAGGATGGATCCTAGGTGGCTTATCAGACTTTTATCCAAAATTATATCCCCTGCCCAGTTAAAAATTGGTATATAGAAACTCAGTACTTCAAATGGGAATTAATCTATATTCCAGATGTTCCAAAGCTAACCCTAGGGTCTACTCTATTGGTCACATTGTGTAACAGGTTACAGAAACCAGACAAGGAAGAAGCGAGGGATTGTGCCACATGGGACATTAATTCTCAGAGCCCCAGTTTCCCCATCTCTTAAATAAAAAGAATAATAGCCCATGTTATGTATAATTAGAAGATCATATTAGAGCCTTGGCTCTCACATGGTAATGAATTAGTTCTAGATAGTTTTAATCAACGACTATACACATTATGCTTTATTTCAACTCATGAAAGAGGCACTACTGCTATCTAATGGGTAAAGGTCAGAGACATCACTAATTATCATGTAAGGTACACTATAGTCTCCTAAGTTCTGACTAAAGAGGTGAGTACTGTACTCAATCCTGTAGATAAACAATTTGCTCATAGAAATCACCTGCATGCTTTGTTCTGCAGGTACACTGCTTCTTAATTAGCACAAGGAAATGTTCAAGACATCTTTGAAAACAAACGTTAGAAATCTCAGCAACTAGATATTTGTCTGAAAATCCATTTTTTCCAAATAGAGTCCAATTTCTTGGTAAAGAAAATGCTATATTGGTCTGTAAAGAAATGTCTTAGTGATGTCATCAGTTTCTCAGTACTTATAAGCCTTTACTCCAGAATTAGACATAAAACTCTGAACCTAGTCCAAAAGAAAGAAAACTATGAAATCAGTGGGAAATAGGAAGAGGAAAATATTTTTTTGGATAACATATACAGAGTTTATCTATGTGAAATGTCTTCAGATTAAGTATTGCAGTTGAAACTAGAAACTTCTGTTCAACTTGTTCTGAGCCATTGATATCATTTTCATTCATTTGAGAATTTGAGATGAAAACACACACACGCACGTGCACACACACACACACACACACACACACACACACACACAAGCATGCAGGCCCAAAGCAACAGGTCTTGGCAGGTCTAGTGTGAATCCTATTCTTTGAAGCGGACAAGCATGATTGTCTTCACTTTCCACAACAGTCAGGACTTTTTCCAGGTATGTAGGAGGCAGGCTGCTTGAAGCCAATAGAATACTCATTCCCAGCATTATCTTCCTCATTAAATAATCATTTAATACAATATTAATTGCAATTACAAAATTTCAGTTCAAAATATTTGACAACAGCCCAGTATGGAGCTGAAGTGTTACAGAAGTCTGTGGGAAACAGACTATCCTGCATGGTGCCACCAGTACTGTCACCAGATGAAGCAGGATACACTCCACTTGATGTGCTTCCAAAAGAAGGGGAAAAAGAAAAAATGGATTGCTTAAGCTTTGAGGAATAGGACAACAGGTAGATACAAATATTTGGTTCAAGAAAATATACATCTATCTTTTGGGGGCATATTTAAATTTAAGTCAGAGTGAAAGGAAAGACAGAAACACCTTATGATCAATTCAAAGTAGATTAAAATTTATTAAATGAAGCTATTCCTCACTAACACTATGATTCAAAAGAAGTGATTTTCTCTTTATGGTATTAATTTATAGGAAATGAATATAGCTGAGGGAAAAAATATTGTACTCTATTCCTCCTTTCTCAGTAACTTATACAAATCTGAATAAAGGTACATAAATGGTGATTAATTCTGAAAATTAACTGGAAAGAGGCAGCACCTTATCAGCTACCTGTTTGCTTTGAAACTACTATACTTAAGCCCTGAGGCTACATTGGTGGTTGCCTAATCCATTGAGTTGCAGCTGCTTATGCAGCCAACAAGGTCTCCTGCTTCAAGATGTATTCTATCTATCTTGTCCTCATACTCATCTTTGAAAAAATACTAATATATCATTTTTCCAATCCTGGACCAGAGACTTTTTTTAAGAAAAAAATAGTTGAGTATTTTGCACAATGTGTTTAGATCACATACACCCACCCCTCCTCCAACTCCTCCAAGACCCACTTCCCACCCAACATTATATCCTTTAATCCTTTAAGAGTAAAGTACAATCTGTGCTACTTCAAGACAAAGTATAGGTATAAAAGCCAAAGGTTTATATGGTCATAATTGTATGGTTTCATTGGTACATAAAAATTATTATAACCAGTTTAGGAACACTCTCCTCTGTTGCTTAGGGTCATAGCTGGGGTTGTCCTTGTGGATTCCTGGGAATTTTTCTAGTGCCATATTTCTTGCTTGCCCCATAATGGCTCCCTCAATCAAAATATCTCTTTCTTTGCTCTCATCTCTGTCCTTCCTCCATCTCAACTATCCAGTCCCTTCAAGTTCTCCTCCCTCCCCTTCTCCCCTCATCTTCCCCTTCTGCACTGCCTACTTCCCCCACCCCCATGCTCTGAAATTTGTCAGGCAGTTTTGTCTATTTCCCCATTCCAGGTAGATCTATGTATGGTTTTCTTAGGGTTCACCTTGTTATTTAGCTTAGATCTCTAGGATCATGAACTACAGGCTCAATATACTTTGCTTTACAAATAGTATCTACTTATGAGTAAATATATACCATGTCCATCTTTCTGGGTCTCAGTTACCTCATTCAGGATGGTGTTTTCTAGTTCCATGCATTTGCATGCAAATTTCAAGATGTCATTATTTTACTGCTGAGTAGTACTCTAATGTGTAAATGTGCCACATTTTCTTTATCCATTCCTCAGTTGAGGGGCATATAGCTTGTTTCCAGGTTCTGGCTATTACAAATAATGCTTCTATGAACATAGTTAAACATATGTCTTTGCAGTATGATTGAGCATCTTTTGGGTATATGCCCAATAATGGAATTGCTGGATCCTGAGGTAGGTTGAGTCCCAATTTTCTGAGAAACCGCCATACTGATTTCAGTGGCTGTACAAGTTGGCATTCCCACCAGCAATAGATGAGTGTTCATACCCCTTACTCCACATCCTCTCCAGTATAAGATGTCATTGGTGTTTTTAATTTTAGCCATTCTGACTAGTATTAGATGGTATCTCAGTGTCGTTTTGATTTGCATTTCTCTGATGGCTAAGGAAGTTGAACATTTCCTTAAGTGTCTTTTGGCCATTTTAGATTCCTCTGTTGAGATTTCTCTGTTTATTTCTCTACTCCATTTTTAATTTGTTTACTTGGATTTTTTTGTCAAATTTCTTGAGTTCTTTACATATTTTGGAGATCAGTTCTTTATCTGATGTAGGGTTGGTAAAGATCTTTTCCCATTCTGTAGGCTGCCTTTTTGTTCTATTGACTGTGTCCTTTCCTTTACAGAAGCTTGTCAGTTTTAGCAGATTCCATTTATTTATTGGTACTCTCAGTGTCTGTGCTACTGGGGTTATATTTAGGAAGTGGTCTCCTGTGCCAATGCATTGAAGACTACTTTTCACCTTTTGTTCTATCAGGTTCAGTGCTACTGCTTGTAATGGCTTTTTAAGGACCTACACTCTTTGGACGGATACTTTGCTCAGCCTAGATATAGTGGAGGGGGGGCTTGGACCTTCCCCAAACAAAGTGCCTTACCCTCTCTGAGGATTGGATGGGGGTGATATGGGGGAGTAAGTGGAGGGAATTGGAGGAGGGGAGGGAGTGGGATCTGGAATTGGAATGTAAAATGAAAAAAATATGTTTTTAAACAATAAAAGAAAAGAAATTATAAAAAATATATGTGTCTTAGATCATTTCTATAAACTATCTCAGTTTCTGTGAGGTCAAAAGTCTGGACAATGCAAAACTGCTTTGATACTCTATCAAACAGATATGCTGTCTGATACCAGGTCAGAATGGGTGTCATTAAGGGGGAAAACTCTGTTGAAGACTTAGGGAATAAGAAAGTCTTTTAAAAATCTTTTTTTTTGAAATTTTTTTTTGAAAAATTTTGAAGTTGTAATTTAATCACAATATTTTTCTCTTCCCTTACCTCCATCCAAACCTTCCCATATATCCCTCCCCACTTTCCTTCATATTCAGGCCCCCTTTACATTAATGGCTATTGCATTAATATATGTATATGCATGTATATTCTTATACATGATTTGTATATGATAATCAGCATGAAAATTATAAAAGCAAAGAGGATAAAACTACTATATGATTCTATTTTCACAACTAATCTGTCAGCATTACAAAGATACTTACCCAGGTTTATCAATCTGCTATACATAATACACAACATATAAAACCAACTTAGGTGTTTAGCATGAGGTGGATGAATTTAAAAACATGGTAAGTACAATCAATTTATTTCTGTCAAGTGATAAAAAGAAACAAGATTATGTCATTTGAAGGCAAATGTATAGAAGTGGAGATCACCATGTTAAAAAAACAAAATTAAAAAGACAAACATTATATATTTCTTTTCTCACATATTGAACCAAGATCACATGTTGTAAGGAGGCTGCTTGTTTGCGTCCTGGCCACCTGACAGCTCAGACCTGAAATAATCACACAAAAACTGTATTAATTAAATCACTGCTTGTCCCATTAGCTCTAGCTTCTTCTTGGCTAACTCTTACATATTAATTTAACCTATCTCCAATAATGTGTGTATCACCACAAGGCTTTGGCTTACTGGGTAAAGTTTTGGCATGGGTCTCAGGCGGGGCTACATGGCTTCTCCCTGACTCTTCCCTTCTTTCTCCTAGCACTCAGCCTAGCTTTCCCCACCTACCTCTATTCCCTCCATACACCTAAGACAGTTTCTTTATTAACCAATAATATTCACAGCATACAGAGGAGATTCCCACATAACCCCCCCACACACACACAACACACACCATGAAAATAAAAGGACTAGAAAAGTTCAAAGCTGAGGAATAATAGTGAGTAGTAGGGATATGAATGTGGTCATGAAATCCATTGCCTTGAACAATGAATACTAACTAATAAAATTAAATTTGATTAAAATTAAAAATAAAACAGTCTGGGAATGGCTTAGTTGGGCCATTGTTTAGTGTCATAAGGCTGCAATTAGCTATACTACTCATAGGTGGACTCTCAGAGATTTTATGAAAAATCTACCTTCAAGATCACTCACATTATTGACAAATAATTTTCTCTGTGGCAGTAAGATTTAAGTCAGCTTTCTTTTTAAATGCCAAAAACAGAGAATAAAAGCCTCCCGAAAGAGTATGCCAGATTGTTTGATACAATGTTGGACTTTAAAGATGAATTATCTGACCAACAATATCTTAATTTAGGGCAGGTATTTCCTGCTCCTTTTCTGTAGCATGTAACCTCATGACTCAGTTTTGTAAGTAAAAGTTTGAAAGAGAAATGAGTTAAGGAGAAGCAGTGCACAACTATCCAAGAGATTAACTATATAAATGTTTTGAAAATTAATTCTGTTAGTCAACTTCAAATGAAAGTGGTAGAATCCTATTCTGTTTAAGTGCTCTAGAACTGAATCCACATAGTATGGTAAACGTGTGCCCCTATATTTTTCCCTGCAATACTCATCTTATTAGGAGTAGCTAGAATGGCTGAACTGTCACTTCCAATCTTGAACAGCCTTATCTGTGTATGAAAGGATCCTGAAAAACATTGTCACTTATACACTAGCTACTTCATAACATAAAGAAATAGAGAAACACTGCTCTAGAATGTTCTTGTTGCATAGCTCTGCATAAGTAGAGTTTTAATCCTGGTGATTTCCACCTGCTCCTTTAAAATTTATTTTAATAATACCAGCTCTTCATTTTATGTGCCATTGTTGTTAGCTCACTGCCCTATGCTGTTTATATTATGTCTTAGTTGTTATTTTGATGATTATTGCCTGTAAGGAAAATGGAAACTATTTTTCCTCCATATAAAACCAAATGGAGCATATGATAATATCATTTGAGATACTGGCTTTTTATTAAGTAGTAGAACAAAAACACATTAATTTGTTCTTAACAATAAGACCTGCAGCTGTAGATTATCAAGTGTGTGCCAGGAATGGTACTATCTGGTGTAGTGATATTTTATTTATATTTTAGTAAATAAAGCTTGCCCGAAGTTCAGGGAGTAAAACAGCCCTACTAATAAGCCTTAAAGACCAGGCAGTGGTTACACACATCTTTAATACCAATAGCCACACTAGTTTGCCATAGAAACAGGGTAGGAGTGGTGCATGCCTTTAATCTCAGCCATAAAGAAGAATGTAAAACAGGAGGAGACAGCTCTCAGTCAGTCTCATTCTGAGATTCTCGGAGTCATGATCACCATTTCAGACTGAGGTAGAAGAAAGAGCCAGTGGCTGGCTGTTTTGTTTTTCTGACCTTCAAGTTGAACCCAAATATCTATCTCTGAGCTTTTATTAATTGTGCTATATTTGAGGTTTATGGGATGGAACCACAGGTCTCTTGTTTCATTTTGTGTGAACCTATAAAATAGCTATTAAATCTGATACAAATGAATTAGAACATAAGGAGTACCAACCCTGTAATTTGACTCAGTATTCATATCTGTATTTCTGTTCCATGTTCATCATGTCATCTGGACATCTCCTTATAAATTCATACCCTCTATTACAATGAAATGTAAGAGAGGACTTTGCTAACAATGAAAATTCAATAAATTTAACTATCTAAAAATTGGGAGAAATATTCCTACTTTTAAAAAAATTTAAAAAAAACCACTAATTTATTTTATATATGCATACATACCATCAAGAATGAGGAATACTTTTTGCATGAAAATTTTGCAAGTAACATCTCATTAAATAGGACTTATGTGTAATCAATATAACTTAGAATAGATTGAAAAAAGAAAGAATTCAGACAATGTCCTACAGTTTGAAATTTACGGTAACACTCATTGTTTACATGGTCAGCATGTGTTTTGTTTTGTTTTGTTTTTTTGTTTTGTTTTTTGTTTTGTTTTTTGTTTTGTTTTTTGTTTTGTTTTTTTGTAAGAAGAGCAAGAAAGAAAGACAAAAAAGCATGGATGGAAACAGACTGTAAAAACGTAACAGGTAATTCCAAATCTTTTTAGAGAAGAGAACATTATCTTGTTACTATTTTATGTGATGTTCTCCTCATCTCCTCTCCATTAAAAGTGTTTTTTTTTTTTTTCAAGAAACCAGCCTTAGGAAATTAAAGTTGTATCATAAACATGGTGAAAATTATCATAGTGGTTGATATGTTAACTAAAGATACTTGGGTATAACAGACAATAGAAGTTGACAATGTACCTATTAATATGGAGATATAGATTCATGACATCAGTAAAATAGTTAACAGAACTATCTTTAAAATGCTAAAACACTCAATATGATGTTTTCTAGATCCACCCATTTGCCCACAAATTTGAAGATGTCATTATTTTTCTCTGCTGTATAGTAAGTACTCCACTGTGCAAATACCACATTTTCCTTATCCATTCTTCAGTTGAGGGTCATTTAGGTTGTTTCCAAGTTCTGGCTATGACAAACAATGCTGTTATGATAGTTGTCATAGCAGCATTGTGGTGTGACTGATCATTCTTTGGGTATGTACCCAAAAGTGGTATTGCTGGGTCTTGAGGTAGGTTGTTTGCTAATTTCTGAGAAATCTTCATACTTCTATCCAAAGTGGTTGTACCAGTTTACACTCCCATCAGCAATGGAGGAGTGTTCCTTTTACCCATATCCTTTCTAGCATAACTTGTCATCAGGGTTTTTGATCTTGGCCATTCTCAGACCCAGAAAGACAAATATAATATTTACTCACTCATAAGTGGCTTTTAGACATAAAGCAAAGAAAAACCAGCCTACAATTCACAATCCAAGAGGACCTAGACAACAGTGAGGACCCAACGAGAGACATACATGGATCTAATCTACATGGGAAGTAGAAAAAAGACAAGATCTCCTGAGAAAATTGGGAGCATGGGGACCATGAGAGAGGGTTTAAGGGGAGGGGAGAGGCAGGGAGGGGAGCAAAGAAAAATATATAGCTCAATAAAAACAAATTAAAAATAAATAAAAATAAAGAGAAAATGATTATTTTCTTAAAAACATTTTAAAAGGAACTAAAGAAAGGTTATTTTGGTGACTTCTTTGAAGTCAATCATCTCAACAGAGAAAGAAGATCAGAATATTTATATGTAGAGTGACATAAATGACAGAAAGGAAACAATTTGGGGATGGATTGCTGGTAACTCACAGGATTAATGTGATATATCCCAAATGCTCAAATTTACTCATCTCTAAAGCAGTAGATTTCAATCTTCCTAATGCTCTGACCCTTTAATACAGTTTCTCATGTTTTGAGTGGTGGCCTCAACCATAAAATTATTTTCATTGTTACTTCATAATCTAGTAATCAGGATATTTGATATGGATTCCTGTGAAAGGGTATTTCACCCCAAAAGGTATAACAACCCACAGGTTGAGAATAATTGCTCTAAAAGACAGGGAAGTAGAAAGTACAGAAAGAGCCATGCAATAAATAGGTTTAACCATGTCTGTGTGCCATTCCTTAGATCTGTGTCTCTCAGTCCGTGAGTCATGACCCCATTGGTGGTTGAATGATCCTTACAGTGGGGCCACCCAAGACCATCCGAAAATACATAACTTTACATTATGATTCATAACAGCTGAAAATTAAAGTTATATAGTAGCAGCAAAAGCAATTTTATGGTTGGGGGTCATCACAACAGGAACTGTATTAAAGGGTCACAGCCTCAGGAAGATTGAGACCCTCTAACTTAGATGAAGTATCTTCAACCAGTTCCAGACACTTTATTCTTATGGAGATATTCCTAGAGGATCTGATGGACTTGCTTTTAACATATGCTTGTTTCATGCTAAATAGAGTGCCTCACTGATTTTGTAAACAAAGAGTGTGATGCAACTGAGAAGGAACAATAAATACTGGCCTACTCAAAATTCTTAATGTCTACTATAACTTTGTAGGAACCAGACCATGAAGAGATAGAAAGCCACATCATTGGCACTTCCCACAAACCTAATTGCAGAGGAAATATGCAGAGGCTGTTAAGTATGAGGGGAGAGTATATGTACAGAAGAGGACTGTGGGTTTTCATATTCCAGCAAGATTATTTCTATTACATACAACCACATATAGACTGCCATAGCTTTAGCATGAAATTCCTCTTCATATTTCCATATATTAGGGACTTGAATGATGTTGAATCCTAAGGGGTCTAATTTAATCAACTTGTTAATGCTTTGATGGATTAGTAATATGGTACTACTGAAAGAGGTATAAGTAGGTGGTAGGACCTACTCAGAGCACACAGGTCCTTGGAAGCAAGTCATGGAAAGATGTACCTTGTTCCTGGTTTCCATGAGGTAGCCATTAGGCAGGCTCTCTCTCTCTCTCTCTCTCTCTCTCTCTCTCTCTCTCTCTCTCTCTCTCTCTCTCTCTCTGTGTGTGTGTGTGTGTGTGTGTGTGTGTGTGTGTGTGTGTATGTGTACTCTATTTAGCATGGAGCAAGCATATCCTAAAAACATGTTCACTAACCTTCCTGGACCTGGGGAGAGTTGGGAGGATCTTGGTCTTATCATAGAGTAGGGAACCCCAATGGCTCCTTGGCCTGGAGAGGGAGGGAGGGGGTATGGGTGGAGGGGAGGGGAGGGAAGGGGGAGGAGGAGGGGAGGAGATGGAAATTTTTAAATATAAAAAATAAACCATATTAAATAAAAAAAAACATGTTCACTAGATCCTCTAGGAATATCTGTGTAAGGGTAAAGTGTCTAGAATTGGTTGAAGTTACTTCATCTAAGGTAGAGGGTCTCAATCTTCCTGATGCTGTGACCCTTTAATACAGTTTCTGTTGTGATGACCCCAACCATAAAATTATTTTGTTGCTACTTCATAACTTTAATTTAGCAGTTATTATTAATCATAATATAAATTTCTGTATTTTCTAATGATTTTAGGTGGCCCCCATGAAAGGGTCATTCAACCACCAATGGGGTCATGACCCAGGGACTGAGAAACACTGATCTAATACTCTGATATGTATGTGTATCTTTTGTCAGGTACAAAAGTGATAGGGAAAAGAACCATGAATTGAGAGCTCTGAAGCCACAAATATAAATAATTTTCTCTCTTTATAAAATACAACAGAAAAGAGTGGGGCAACAGTGGAGATAGAAGATAAGTTAGGCAAGAGTGAATAGGGTTGTGTAGTACTTAAGGATATTTTTAATGAGGTGTGATATGGAAAGAATTGTAAGTTTGATGCTGATAATGAATCTACAAAATATCTATTTGTTTTTGTAAGAAATGTATCCTGGCTTTGAACGAAATTCTCATGAGATAGACCTCCCAGTATTTGTTTCTAATAATTTATTCATTCGAAAGGAGTAGACATTAAACTGCTTCTAAAGAGGAAGTCTTGCTTCTGTAGATAATCCACGAGGAGGGAAACTACCATTTGGAAGACAGAATCTCTAACCCACATAAGAAAATACATTGCTAAGTGTTTGAAGCACAGAAATCTGCCATCAAATAAAATTAAAAAACAGAGACCTATTCTGAACAGAGAACACAAACCATGTGCTATTCTGTAACTACTGGAAGTGTAATTCTGAGAATGATTATTAAAGATTAGAAATACAAATATTTTGGAAAACATTTATTGTGTATTTACCCTGTTCTACGTACCATAATAAAAATGTGCTCATGCATTATTTATTTGAATCTTCATGAATCTATCAGTAGGTATTGTGTTTTCCCAATAGGATAGATGAAGACACAGATGAGCAGACCAGTGGTAATGAAGAGATTTAATAAAGGGGAAGTCATATTTACACCGTTGATGAAAACATGTAAAGAAACTTATTTTATAAGACTGCAGTGAGCAGCACCTCATATTTATTTACATATGTAGTAACAAGCGCTTTACAAAAGAATGTTTCTACCTGAAGTTGTAAGTCTAGTATATTGTTATAATTTAAATTCAGACCTTTATGACACTTAAGTCCATGTTCAACTCAGGATGTTTCCCTGAACACTTCTGTAGATAGATAGATAGTTAGATAGATGATAGATAGATAAATAAATATATTAGATAGATAGATAGATAGATAGATAGATAGATAGATAGATAGATAGATAGATAGATGAAATTTGATGGTACCTAGGTTGCAGATTCTAAGGTATCAGTAGTCATGCCTTAAATCACATTAGAACCTTTGCTACTAAATCTATGTATCATTGTATCTATGTATCTATTTATCATCTATGTATGTATGTATGTATGTATGTATGTATCTATCTATCTATCTATCTACCTACCTACCTACCTACCTACCTTTCATCTCTATTATCTATATATCCCTTGCAGTTCACAAATTCTGATTCATACTTGCAGTTAAGGATATGATCTCTTTCAACATCCTGCTCCTGTTTCCATGCCTACTGTCTGCTGCCATGACTCCCTACTATAATGGACTCTTATATCTCTAACCTCATAATCCCAAAACAAACCCTTCTATAAGTCACTTTGGGTCTTGGCATTTTAGAATAGCAATAAAAATTAACTAATACATTATTAGAGACAGGAACTGAACTCCAAATTTTCAAGGCAGAAAATAAGTATCACATAGTTCATATTCTATTTATAGTGGCATTCACTAGCCAATTATGAAGATTCACTAATGGTGTATTCCTCCACTGGTCAGCTATTAGTCATAGGCTAACAAGTAGGAGTTTCTCGATATGTCTTAACACAGTCATGGGAACACATAAAATTAATCATCATACCATGTTAAGTACTATGCTTATCAACTTTGCACAACTTGTACTGATACGATTGAGTGCTGACCTAGGTTCCTCAGAGAAGGTCTTTAATGTGCAGACTTTAAGGAAGGGAACTATTTCTGAGTAATGTTGATATCTACTTCAATCAAATTGAAAGGCCTTTAAGAGCAGATCTGAGGCTTCTTTCAGACAAACAATTGTGTGTTTTTTGGGCACAGCTTCAGCTTGTGCCCAAGTAATGGAAGGTGGCTTTCTTAAACTTGTTTTATTCTAAAACTAGGTAACCCACACAAATGTGAATCTTTTAATATGTATTTCTTTCTGGCTGTTGTCTCTGGTGAACTCTGAGTAACACGGGCATATTACATGCATTACGCCATTCAATACTTTCAACAATCCTAATGATAGGTACCACCATTGCCTCCCTTTTACAGAGCACAAATGAAAATGCCAAAGTATAATAATATCAATCCCCAAGGTGTACAGTTCAATTGTTTTAGAGGGAGAATTTGGCCTTGCTTCTGAAAACCAAATTGTTGGTTTGCAGCTCTAGGTCATATACATTTTATGGTATATTTGGAGACTCTGAACTCTACCTATGTCTCCAAATTTCTTCCCAGTAAAATCATATTGAATGTACTTACTGACATGATATGTATGCTATACCCGTAGGGTTACTATGGCTTGCTGATCTTTAATAGAGTTCATAGACATTATAGCTGAGAAATGCTGTTGGTTGCCACCTCCTTTAGAAACTTAAATGGTTTCTTTTAGAAACTTAATATATACATATATATTCAAATTATTATTTAGATTTAACTACTTTCTATTAGATAACTAAATAGGAGCTCATACCTGGGAAAATGAGTTCTCCAGATCTAAGCATTTCTTTCTGGCATGTACTTTGTTCTATAGTGGTGGGTCCCACATCATTCTAGTCTGTAAGATAGCTAATACTTCTCTGGAAATATTAGTACTTTTGGAATCTCCTCTGTGTCTGCTTTCTTTATCCCAACCTTATTTTAATAAATGTTTGTATTTATATAATCATTATCATATACTTGTACTTAGTACCATTTATTATTTTAGACAAACCACTATTCAGACCTTAATGTACATGCAAATCACATGTGAACCTTTAAATATAGATTAAAATTTAACAGTTCTGAGTTGGTATCTGAAACCTGAAATCTCTACAGAGAACTCAGGGAATATCAGTACTGTTGGACCTTAGCCCATATTTTACATAGCATCTAAAAATGTAAATATAATGAAATCTTTGTCGCCAAGGCATTTATAATTTACTTATGTAAATTATAGGGGCAGGTAACATCAAGCAAACCATGTTGGGCATAATAACAAAACAAAAAAATAATTGGTATCTTCAGGATATGAAAAATAACATACTTCTGAGTAATTAATAAGTGAGTATGTGTTTATACTGGGAGTTGGGTGAGTAAGAAAAGTATCACTGTGGGAGATATATGAGATGAAGCCTGAAGAACAAATAGAATTTCAACAAGTAAAATACCTGATGTCATTTGAGGCCAGCATGGTCTGCAAAGCAAGTTATGAGACAGAACTGTTACAAAGGGAAACTCTATCTCAAAAAATCCATGAGATCAAGAGTATTAGCCATGATAACAACAAGAGCAAATACCGAAAGGTGAGAGAGCACTAAGTGCATTCGGAAAGGAAACAGGAATCCTATTCACATTATAGGGAGACATAATCAGAAATAAAGC
This sequence comes from Arvicola amphibius, assembly GCF_903992535.2. Classification (NCBI taxonomy): domain Eukaryota; kingdom Metazoa; phylum Chordata; class Mammalia; order Rodentia; family Cricetidae; genus Arvicola; species Arvicola amphibius. The sequence continues at coordinate 130,961,533 of NC_052065.1, read as the reverse complement.
AGAAAAGGAATCTAGGAGATGTTGGCAAAGGGTTTGAAGCCTGTAAAGAATGGCACATACTTATTTTGATACAAGATAGGAAACTCTTAAGGATTTTAGACCAGTAACATTATATAACCTATCATTAAGGAAAATTTAATGTGGTTATATAATTCTAACTATGGTGCATGGACCAGAATCATCATGTTTACTTGAGAACTTTTTGTTCATGTGGATATGTTGTAGAGTCCTAACATTAGAAAATGTGAAGATGGTGTCAAGTACTGTGTTCAAATATGGCCTCCAATGATTCTGATGTACTTTAAAATGTTAGAATCACAAGACTGGAACAGTAGATCACACTGTTTAACGCTTACAAGAATCACCTGGCCAGTGTAAAAACAAAATCACACAAAACACTTACAATAGGCAATAATAATCTGGGGGTGGGATGTGAACATTGACACATTTTAAATCACTTCAAATGGTTCTTTTCTTATTTAATTCTTTTCATTTTACCTACCAACCCCAGTTCAACCCCCCTTCTCCTAACCCTCCAACTCTCCCCATTCCACATTCCATCCACTCCTTATAGGGGGTAAGGCCTCCATTGGGGAGTCAAAAAAGTCTAGCATACCAAGTTGAGGCAGAACCAAGATCCTATCCCTGTATCAAGACTGAACAAGGTATCCCGTCATAGGGAATGGGCTCCAAAAAGCCAGTTCATGTCCCAGGGATAGATCCTAGTCCCATTGTGAGGACCCCTCCCCTAATAGATCAAGCCATATAACTGTCACCTACATTCAGAGGGTCTAGTTTGGTCCCATGTAGGTTTCCCAGCTGTCAGTCTATGGTCCATGAGCTCAAGCTAACCTTGGGTAAGTTAACTCTGGTTTTCACAATCATGATCTTGACTTCCCCACACCCTTGTTGATATGATCCCACTTCCTTCTCTTCAACTGAACTCCAGGAGCTAAGACCAGTGCTTGGCTATTAATCACTGCATCTGCTTCCTTATTTACAAATCTGATTATAGGTAAAGGCCAGTTCAGGTACCTCTCCACTATTGCTAGGAGTCTTAGCTGGGGTCATCCTGATGGATTCCTGGAAATTTCCCTAGCACCTGGTTTCTCCCTAACCCCATAATGGATACTTCTACCAAGATATCTCTTTCATCTCATTCATTACTCCACTTCAATGTCTGGCTTCTTTGTCAAAAATAAGTGTTCATAGGATTGTGAATTTATGGCTGGGTCTTTTGCTTGATTCCCTTGATCTACATGTCTGTTTTTATGCCAATACTAATACTATTTTTGTTATTATAGTGCTACAGTATAGGTTGAAGTCAGGAATGGTGATATCTCCAGAAGTAAATTTACTGTACAGGATTGTTTTAGCTATCCTGGAATTTTTCTTTTTCCATATGAAGTTAAGTATTATTTTTTTTGAGGTCTGTGAAGATTTGTGTTGGGATTTTGATGGAGATTGCACTGGATTTGTAGATTGCTTTTGGTAAGATTGTCATCCTTACTATGTCAATCCTCCTGATCCATGAGCATAGGAGATCTTTCCATTTTCTAATCTGTTGCAAGGGCTGCTATTTAGTTCCTGGCCACTAGCCCCCAAATAATCACCCAGAACCTGTATTAATTAAATTACTGCTTGGCCGACTAGCTCTAGCATCTTATTGGTAGCTCTTACATATTAATCTAGCACATCTCTACTAATCTGTGTATCACCATGAGGTCATGGCCTACCAGCAAAGCTTCAGTGTGTCTGCCTCTGGCAGCAGTTCCATGGCTTCTCCCTGAATCTGCCTCCTTTCTTCCAGCATTCAGTTTAGTTTTCCCTGCCTACCTAAGTTCTGCCCTGGTATAGGTCCAAAGAAGTTTCTTTATTCATTAATGCTAATTATAGCATACAGAGGGGTATCCCACATCACTGATATCTTCCCCAATTTCTTTCTTTAAAGACTTAAAATTCTTGTCATATAAATCTTTCACTCATTTCATTAGAGTCACCTTAAGATATTTTATATTAAATTGTGGCTATTGTAAAGGGTGTTGTTTCTTTGATTTCCTTCTTAGACTATTTATCATTTGTATATAGGAGGTCTACTGATTTTTGTTTTAGTTAATTTTTTTCAGTCAAATTACTGAACATGTTTATCAGCTGTAGGAGCTCCTTCGTAGAATTTTTGGAGTCACTTAGGTAAACTATCATATCATCTGCAAATAGTGACAGTTTGACTTCTTTCTTTCTAATTTGTATGCCTTTGATCTCCTTTTGTTGTCTTATTGTTCTAGCTATTGAAGAACTATATTGAATAGATATGGACAGCCTTTTCTTGTCTCTGATTTTAGTGGAATCACTTTGAGTTTCTCTTCTTTTAGTTAGACTTTGGCTGTCAGCTTGTTGTATATTGCCTTTATAATGTTTAGGTGTGTTCCTCGTATCCCTGTTCTCTCCAGAATCTTTATCATGAAGGGGTGTTAGATTTTGTCATAGATTTTTTTCAGCATCTAATGAGATGGTCACGTGTTTTTTTTCTTACAGTTTCTTTATATAGTGAACTACATTGACAGATTTTCATATGTTGAACCATCCCTGCATCTCTGGGACAAAGCATACTTGATCATAGAGGATGATTTTTTTATGTATTCTTGGATTCGGTTTGCCAGTATTTTATTGAATATTTTTGGATCAATCTTCATGAGAAAGAATGGTCTATAGTTTTATTTCCTTCTTTCTTTTTTTGTAAGTGGAGGATGTTCATTCATTTCCTGGCTGCCCAGACCTGAAATAATTACACAGAAACTATATTAATTATAGCACTTCTTGGCCAATAACCTATGCATATTTCTAGCTAATTCTTATATCTTAAATGAACTCATTTCTATTAATCTGTGAATCACCATGAGGCTAAGTTTACCGGTAAGATTCTGGTGGTAGCTAGTGTTCTTCTCTTTCAGTTGCTACATGGTGTCTTCCTGACTCTGCCTTTTCTTCTCTTTTCTATCTCTGCTTGGAATTCCATCCTTGCTCTATTTTGCATTACCATAGGCCTTTATAGCTTCTTTATTATCCAATGATAATAAAACATATTCACAGTACACAGAGGAAAACCCCAAATCACCTCCCTTTTTATATCTAAATAAAAAGGAAGGCTTTAACTTTAACATAGTAAAATTACATATACATATAATAAAACAGCACCAATGTGGGTCAAATATATCCACATAAACCCTAAGAGAGCTTAAAAAGAAATTCTATACACACACACACACACACACACACAACAGTTTGGCACAGCTTCTTGGTAGCCACAGTTTTTTTCAGACAGACATTGTTTGCTGGTGGTGAACAGAGGTGCAGCTGCTCCTTTAAGAGAGGTCTTTCTGACTCAGCATTGGCAATGAAGGCTGTTGTGGCTTCTTTAGTGGGGGGGGGCTTCCTGTTTCATGTTAGTTGCAGGAACAGCTTTGGCTCTTTCAGGAGACCAAACACCTAAATGGGGTCTGTGAATAATGTGTTACAAATTGCTTAATGGAGATTATAGATCCTCTTCAGTATTGGAGCTGGGGCAGTATGCATGGCTTTCAGAGGCAGTGAACATGCCTTTGCCATGTTGATCTGAGCAAGGAAGTCAGGAATTCGCCCACCCACTAAGAATGCGGGGCTGGTCTAATGGGAGCTCACCAAGGCCAGCGCAACCTGGACTGAAAATACATGGGATCAAACCGGATTCTCTGAAGGTGTCAGACAATGAATGCTGACTGAGAAGCCAAGAACAATGGCACTGGGTTTTGATCCCACCGCATGTACTGGCTATTGGGGAGCCTAGTCTGTTTAGATGTGCACCTTCCTGGACCCAGATGGAGTGGGTTGGACCTTGGACTTTCCGCAGGGCAGGGAACCCTGACTGCTCCTTGGACTGGCAAGAGAGGGGGAGGGGAGTTAAGGGAGGGGGAGAAAAATGGGAGGTGGGGAGGAGGTGGAAATTGTTAATAATTAAAAAAAATAAAAAAAAAGAACTTAGGATGTTTAATGACAATAAGACACATCACTGGAGGAGTTTTATCAAGACAGGTAAGTGTATGCTATCCTGGGGCAGACTGTCCCGTAAGAGAGCACAGACCCCCAGCTCCTGCTGCAGGCTTTCTGTGTTCCACTTAATCCTTCCCTGCCCCCACATCTGCCCTTGTGTCTGAGGTGGTCTTGGAATACCAGGTATCCCTGCTTCAGTGCTGAGGAGTTCCATCCAGATGGGTGAGTTTGTGTTATCCTAGGGCAGACTGTCCTGGAAGAGAGCACAGCTCCTCAACCCAGTTTCTGCTGCGGGGTTTCTGTGTTCCACTTAATCCTGCCCTGCCCCCACATCCACCCTTGTGTCTGAGGTGGCCTTGGAATACCAGGTATCCCTGTTTCATTGCTGAGGAGTTTCATCCAGACGGGTGAGTGTGTGCTATCCCAGGGCAGACTATCCCGGAAGAGAGCACAACCCCCATATCCCAGCTCTTGCTGCAGGGCTACTGTTTTCCACTTGACCCTAACCTGCCCCCATGTCTGCCCTTGTGTCTGAGGAAGCCTTGGAATACTAAGTATCCCTGTTTCAGTGCTGAGGAGTTGCATCCAGACAGACAGGAACAGTTCCTGCTCCTGCACTGAGGAGATCCACCCAGAGAATCAGTCACAGCAGATTGGACCAAGACACCAAGACTCTCCTGGCTCCATTTGAAGGAAAAGCTGGGCAGGCGCCAATGCAAGAATTCCTCCAACAACCTGAAAGGCATCATGACATCACCAGAAACCAGGGATCTCAAAACAAGAAGAATTGAACATCCTATTCCAGAAGAAATAGAAGAAATTGAATTTAAACAGAACATTATGAAAATATTAGAGGACCTTAAACAGGAGGTGAAAAACTGTCATAAAGAAAAAGAGATGACAAACAAAAAGGTTGAGGAAATGTATAAAGCTCTCAAAGATACGTAAGAAAAACAAGAATAACAAGAAAAGGCAATCAAACAGGTAAGGGAAACAGTTCAAGACTTGAAAAATGAAATGGAGGTAATGAAGAAAACACAAACTGAGGGAAAGCTGGATATGGAAAATCTGGGTAAATGAACAGGAACTGCAGTGACAAGTATTACCAACAGAATACAAGAGACAGAAGAAAGAATCTCAGATACTAAAGATAATACAGAGGAAATAAACTCACTGATTAAAGAACAAAACAAATCCAACAATTTCTTAACACAAAACATCCAGGAAATCTGGGACACCATGAAAAGACCAAACCTAAGAATAATAGCGACAGAAGGAGAAGAATTACAGCTCAAAGCCCCAGAAAAATATATTCAACAAAATTATAGAAGAAAACTTTCCCAACCTAAAGAAGGATATTCCTATGAAGGTACAAGAAGCATACAGAACAACAAATAGACTGGACCAAAAAAAAAAGCATCGCCATATAATAATCAAAACACAAAAAATACAGAATAAAGAACAAATATGAAGAGGTGCAAGGGAAAAAAGTCAAGTAACATATAAAGGGAAAACTATCAGGATTACACCTGACTTCTCAATGGAAACCATGAAAGCCAGAAGGTCTTGGATAGATGTACTGCAGACACTAAGAGACCATGGATGCAAGCCCAGACTACTATACCCAGCAAAGCTTGCATTCACCATCGATGGAGAAAACAATATATTCCAGGACAAAAACAGATTTAAACAATATGTTGCTACAAACACAGCCTTACAGAAAATACTAGAAGGAAAATCAAAAACCAAGGAAGCCAACAACACCCATAATAACACAAGCATCTGACAACCATCCACCAGTACAACTCTAAGAGGGAAACACACAAACTCTACCACCAGAAAAACTAACTGGAGTTAACAACCACTGGTCTTTAATATCACTGAATATCAATGGACTCAATTCACCTATAAAAAGGCACAGGTTAAGAGAATGGATATGAAATCAGGACCCAACATTCTGCTGTTTAGAAGAAAAACACTTCAAACTTAAAGACAGACACTACCTCAGAGTAAAGGGTTAGGAAAAGTTTTTCCAATCGAATGGACCAAAGAAACAAGTTGGTGTGGTTATACTAATATCTAACAAAATTGATTTCAAAATAAAATCAATCAGAAGAGATGGAGATGGACATTTTATACTCATAAAAGGAACAATTCATCAGGAGGAATTCTCTTTCCTGAATATCTATGCCCCTAAGATAAAAGCACCAACTTATGTAAAAGAAACATTACTAGAACTCAAAGCATACATCAAACCACACACTCCAATAGTAGGAGATTTCAAAACTTTCATTGTGTCCCATAATTTTGAGTATGTTTTGGACTAATTTTCATTGAATTCTGGGAAGTCTTTAGTTTCTTTCTTTATTTCTTCCTTGATCTAGATGTCATTCAATTTTCATGAGTTTGTAGACTGTCTGTAGTTTGTGCTGTTGTTGAACATGGTGGTCTGATAAGATACAAGGGTTATTTCAAGTTTTCTGTTATCTATTGATATTTGCTTTATGACTGAGTATGTGTTCAGTTCTAGAGAAGGTTCCATGAGGTGCTGAGAAGAAGGTATATTCTTTTGTTTGGTGGTAAATTGTTATGTAGAGTCCTATTAAGCTCATTCGTGTCATAACATTTGTTAGTTCCATTGTATCTCTGTTAAGTTTTTGTCTGGAAGGCCTATCCATTGGTGATAGTGGGGTATTGAAGTCTCCCACTGTTAGCATCTGGTTTTGATCTGTGGTTTAAACTTTAATGTTTTTTTTACATATGTGGGTACCTTTGTATTTGGGACATAGATGTTCAAAATTGAAGATTAATCTTGATAGATTTTTCCTTTGATGAATATGAAAGGTCCTTCTCCATCTCTTTTGACTAATTTAATTTGAAGCCTATTTTGTTAGATATAAGAATAGCTATACTGGTTTGCTTCTTATGCCTATTTTGATTGGAAAAATGTTTTCCTTAATTTTTACTCTAAGGTTATGTCCGTTTTTTAAATTGAGGTGTGTTTTTTTGTGTACAATAGAAGGATGGATGCTGTTTTCGTATCCATTCTCTTAGCCTGTGTCTTTTATTGGCGAACTGAGTCCATTGACATTAAGAGATGTTATTGACTACTGATTTTTAATTCCTGTTGGGTTTTTTTTTTGGTGTTTGTGGGCTTTGTTTGTTTATTTGCTTTGGTGTTCGTAATAATAGTGTGTGTATTTTCCCTTCCTTGAGATTTGCTCTTGTGAGTTTATCTATTATCTGTGCTTTTGTAGATGCAACTGAGTTCCTTGATGACTTGGAGTTTTCCTTTTAATATTTCTTAGGACTGGATTTGTGGATAGGTGTTGTTTAATTTTGGTCTTTTCATTAACTATCTTGTTTTCTCCATTTATGGAGATTGAAAGTTTTGCTGGGTATAGCAGTCTGAGCTGGCATCCATGGTCCCTTGGTGTCTGTAAAATTTCCAGTACCTACTGACCTTTAGAGTCTCCATTAAGAAGTTGGGTGTAATGCGGATAGGTCTGTTTTTATAAGTTAATTGACCTTTTTTCTTTGCAGCTCTTAAAATTTTTTCTTTATTCTGTATGTTTACCATTTTATGATTATGTGGTGAGGAAATTTTTTTGGTACAGTCTATTTGGTGTTCTATAAGCTTCTTATACCTTTATAGGCAGGTTCTTCTTTTTTATATACTTTATTTTATTTTTTTAAAAAAATAAAAACCTATCTTTTTTCATTTTACATACCAGTCCCAGTTCCTACTGCCTCCTCTCCTCCCATTCCCTCTAACTACATCTCTACCCCCAATACACTCCTCAGAGAGTATAAGGCACATTGCTTTGTAGAAGGTCCAAGGCCCTCCCTAAAATATCTATGCTGAGAAAGTTATCCATTCAATGGGAATAGGTTCCCAAAAGCCAGTATAAGCAGTAGGGATAAATCCTGGTGCCACTACCAGTGGCCCCTTTGTCTGCCTCAGCCATACAACTGTCACAGACATTCAGAGGGACTAGTTTGAACCTATGCTAGTTCCTTCCCTGTCTGACTGGAGTTGGTAATCTCCCATTAGATCAGGTAAACTGTTTCAGTGTGTGTCCCCATGATTATCTTGACCATTTTTCTCATATTTTTACTTCTCCCACTCTTCAGTTGGATTTTGCGAGCTCAGTCCAGTGCTCCACTGCAGGTCTCAGCCTCTGTTTCCATCAGTGTTGACATATTCCATTGGTACCAAAAATAACCAGACCAGCTAAAGAACAACAGATATAATTTAATAATTGAAAAAGGGAGAACTCACGCTACAAGAGAAAACGGTCCAAAATCCAAAATGGTCCGGCAAGCACCATGTAGAGAGAGCACATACCTATCTACCCTTGTTTTTCTACCTGGGCTCCAGGCAGCCACACGCTAGCCAGATGTGACTGGCTGAGCTTCCCCATAAGCTCCCCATTTTGTCTAAACAAGATCAAACCAAACCCAATACAACTATATACAAAAGGAACAGATACCAAACTTAAAATTACAAGCAATAAACAATATTAAGCAGGAAACATATAACATAAGTTTTACTAAGCATTCTATTTCAAGGAGTCTAAATAATGTATTGAAATTAAGCTTAGGTAAATCATGAGGAGGGTAACTACAATTATCTAATCTTCAACCCCATCACAGATCTGAGAAGGGAAGTAATATTACTTGAGTAAACAGGAAGTACAATCAAGAAACTTCCAAAATGTGCAACAAATGACAGAGACAACTGACTACCTGGGCAATCACTCAAAGTCCCATTTGCAATGTTGTGGCAACCAACTTTGGCTAAGGCCTGACATAACTGACATACCATTTTTAAAGGCAAGAAAGTTTTCAAAACTATCTAACCCTGTCTTGGCAGGATATGACAGTCCTGTTTTATCCATTTATGGATACTCTGTATCTCTGATAGTGGTTGAGGTATGGGCATTTCTTTGCCCAAAGTCCAGTTCTGCCAAGAAGAAAGGTTCAAGGTGGAGTGTCTTTGGTGCTCAACATTCTCTCAGGAGTAGATCGGTGTTGCCAGGAGTGATTGTGTCTAATTACCACGGAACTCTAGGTTAGATTAAAGGCCATTTTCTACAGCTCTTTGAAGAGGTTGAAGATTATATTATCTATACTGAATATAATCTCTATGTATCTAAAGAACCTGATTAGTCTAATTATAAATATGACAAATATAGATGGCTATTGGTCTATAATTCTCAATACCTATCTAACTTAAAGGCTAAGACAATAAACAACTGTTGGATAAATAAGAACAATGACCTTCAAATGTAAACAATATATAAGTATCTTTATCAGAGGTAGTAGTGTACACTGCAATATGGTAAATATATATGTTAATACATAAACAATGTTTCAAACAGAGGTAGAAACATACATGCATATAATGTTCATTATAATTTAACTTTGTATCAATATACAAGAATTGATACCAATATAATTGTCTAAAAACAATAACTCAAAAATACCAATCTATTATTCCATTACCAATTTTCCCTCTTTTTTTTTCAAGAACACCCCTGAGCCTACAAAATTCCCCCCATCCCTCAATCATATACCAATTAAAACCAACCTGTAAATGATGTCCCTAAACCTGAGGGCAAACTTTGCTGAGACAGGGGACTTCGTCCTTTAAAATTGTTTCCAGCTGTCATGGGGGCAACGTTCTTCCTAGGGGATCCTGTGAAAGTAAACGATGGTTAAATTCCAAGATTCATATTTGGTCTGGTAAAATTGCAAATAGTCTCTGAGTATTTTGTGAAGGTCTGACCAGAATGTTGTAAAAGATGTGCACCATTTTAGCTAACCAAGTTGGAACAGTCTTGTGCAGCTAGTATCCAAAACAGGTCTTGTAGTAGCACTATTAGCATCATGATGTCATATTAATAAGGTGGAGTTGTTGCTGTGGGGCCCCATCTTCTTCCTGGAAACTTCAAAGATTAGTGCAAGGAAATTTATTGTTCATTATGGAAGAATTAAGCATGACCTATATAGACATATACAGACATATATATTAAATGAAAGGTATGATAAAGGCAAAGAAAGTTTATAAATTATTTTTTTCTTCTGTCCCATATCATGGCTCTTGACATGAGACAGAAACTCCAGGTTTTCTCTTAACAACAGGCTTGGAATTGGAGAGGGACTGAGCCAGAGTCCAACTCCAAAACCAGTTCTATATATTTATAAATATAAGCACATTCATATATATGAATATGTTTAGCATAATTTTGCTTACAGAACCTATTCAATTGTCTTGTTGATCTTTATTGGATTATAAATTGTTTCTATGTGTCAGTTGCTGAATGAAGATTCTATGATGACATTTAACATATTCATCCATCTGACTATAGGGCAAGGCCAGTTCAGGCATCCTCTCCTCTATTACTTAGGGTCTTAGCTGGGGTCATCCTTGTAGATTCTTGGGAATTTCTCTAGTGTCAGGTTTTTTTCTAGTCCCATATTGGCTTCCTCAATCAAAATATCTCTTTCTTTGCTCTCAGCTCCATCCTTCCTCCATCTAGTCTATCCCATCCCCTCAAGTTCTCCTCCCCCCTTATCTTCTCTGGTTGCTCTACCTATACTTTCTGCCTGGCTACTGGCCAATCATGGTTTTATTAAACCAATCAAGTGACAAATCTTTACAGGGTACAAGACCATTGGCCCACAGTAATTCATAATTTTCAATCTAACTTTTTAGCAACAATAGAAATTAAGGAAGTATCAAAAGAGGAGGTATACTAATCAAAATGAGAGGGCCAGTTACTTCTTTAGGGAAGCCTTTTGATATCCCTAGACTGAAGCAAATACTTCTATTATAATCTCTCATAGCACTTTGTACATTTCTACCAAATTGTTTACCACGAGTTCCTTCCTGTGGCTACCCTAGAAGATTACTTAGAGCACAGTAGGTATTTCTTAAATATCTGCTTCTTAAAATCTCATTCTTGATATTCTTAAATCTAGACATGAGCTATAATAGATAGACTCTGAACCTCAAATTCATAGAGTCCTGAATTCTAACTGGGTCCTACCTGATATGTTTACAGTATATAAGACACAGACCATGATGGTGACTCCCACTTAAACAGTTTACCTGAGCTATGGGAGCTCAACAACTCCAGTCAGACTGGGAAGGAGCCAGCATAGGACCAAACTAGTCCCTCTGAATGTGGGTGACAGTTGTATTGCTGGAACAGACTGATGGTCCACTGTTAGTGGCACCAGGTTTTATCCCTATGGCTTGTACTGGCTTTTTGGGAACCCATTCTCTTTGGATGGATATCTTTCTCAGCCTATATATAGTAGGGAGAGCCTTGGACCTTCCCCAAACAAAGTGCCTTACTCTCTCTGAGGAGTGGGTGGGAGGGGGGTGGAAAGGAAGGTAAAGAAGGTAGAGAGAATGGGAGGAGGGGAGAGAGTGTGAATTGAAATTGGTATGTAAAAGAAAAAAATAATAGTTTTTAAATAAAATATAAATAGAAAGAAAAATTATAAAATAACTTATTAATTTATCACTCCCTTTTCTCTTCCCAAACCCTCTCTGGTATCCCTCCTTGGTATGCATATGAACCCCAGCTGTGACCACCTTCCTCACACCCTTCCCCCATCTCTATTTACTCATTGCTTTATTCCAGTTTCCAACTCAAGCAGGCACTCCCTGGGAATCCACATTCCACTCTGACCAGGGAAGCAAGTAGGCTAATGTCATATCTTTACTTCTCCCTCTACTCCTTCAAGTCTAACTCCCCAGTTTTATACCCACATCCGTAGCAGACCTTCTGCTGAGGCCTCTCTTTATTCTCTGTAGGCATTTTCAGGGCACTAAGAAGATGCTGAAGGAACATCCTGCTTCCCTCCCTCCTGTAGATTCCCTCAAACCTCCCAAACCCATCCTCATTCCTAAATGTCAGTCCCTAATCCCAGTAATCCTAGTAGAGCAGACCCTGAGTATTCCAATATAGCAGAAGCACAATAAAATGACCTTAACATACCTTTATGAAAATGATAGAGGTCCTTAAATGGGAAAGGAATAAATCCCTTAAAGGAATTGATGAAATCACAAGAAATAGTGGAAGGAAATGAGCAAAACCATTCAAGAACTAAAAGTGGAAATAGACTCAATAAAGAAAATTCAAACTAAGGGAACTCTGAAAATGAAACATCTACAAACTCAAACAGAATTCTCAAAAGCAACCATCACCAACAAAAATATAAGAAATGGAAGAGAGAATCTCAAGCATTGAAGACACAATAGAAGTGGATACCTCAGTTAAAGAAAATGTTGAATCTAAAAAATTCCTGACACAAAACATCCAGGAAATCCTGGACACTATGAAAGACCAAAAGTAAGAATAACAGGAATAGAAGAATCAAAAAAATCCCAAACAGAACTCTTCCTTCATATAGAGATAAATAATAACTATAGCAATCCCTATCACACCCCAATCCAGTAATTTATTTCTAAAAATATTCTTCAGAAAGGACCAGGTTTTAAATCAACCAACATGATTGATAGTCATTAAATCTAGAAAATATTTGTTACAATAGTACCCCTGTTTACTAACAAGCACAAACAATCACCTGAGAATAACTGTCCAAAGCCCAAATCTATGAAATTCCCACAGATTAAGTTTGGCCAAATAAAAGCATATGATCATAATCAGTAAACACTCAAGGAAAGAAAAAAATATGAGCATGACAAAGAACAAATAAGAATAGATTTGTACCTTTAAATATTTAAGTAGTGCTGATAATGACAACTGAATTTTCAAAGAAATAAAATATAAAGGCAAAAAAAGAGCAGGATAGAAGACTGTCAACATTGAGAACAAATATTTAAAAATAAAAAATAAAAACAGATCTTAAATACAATCACAGACTCTATATCTTTTTAAATTATTCTTAAAAGCTTTTTTCTATGATTATTATTATTATTATTACAAATTTTCACCTCGTCCCCTCCTCCCACTTCTCTCCCTCTCCCCCCATTCCCTCTTCCCCTCCCTCTCCAGTCCAAAGAGCAGTCAGGGTTCCCTGCCCTGTGGGAAGTCCAAGGTCCTCCCCCCTCCATCTAGGTCTAGGAAGGTGAACATCCAAACAGACTAGGTTCCCACAAAGCCAGTACATGGAGTAGAATCAAAACCCACTGCCATTGACCTTGGCTTCTCAGTCAGCCCTCCATGTAAGCCACATTCAGAGAGTCTGGTTTGATCACATGCTCCATCAGACCCAATCCAGCTGGCCTTGGTGAGACCCCATTAGATCAGCCCCACGGTCACAGGGGGTGGGCGCACCCCTCGTGGACCTGACTTCCTTGCTCATGTTCTCTCTCCTTCTGCTCCTCATTTGGACCTTGGGAGCTCAGTCCAGTGCTCCAATGTGGGTCTCTGTCTCTATCTCCATCGATCGCCAGATGAAGGTTCTATGGTGGTATACAAGATATTCATCAGAGTGTCTATAGTATAGGGCCAGTTCAGGCGCCCTCTCCTCAGCTGCTCAAGGAACAAGCTGGGGACATCTCCTTGGACACGTGGGAACCCCTCTAGTGTCCGGTCTCTTGCCAACCCCCAAATGGATCCCTTAATTAAGATATATAGTTCCCTGCTCCCATATCCACTACTCCTCCATCCCAACTGTCCCAATTCCCCAACTTCTCCCCATCCTCCCCTTCTCACGTCTCTCTCCCCAGACTCTATATCTTAATGAGGCTTCTTGTAACAGCTGAAATTTAACTGGAGAAATATCAGTATGAAAAATAAAAATATGAAAGGATACCAGCTGCAACGCTCAGGAAAGTGGGCTCTGCTCCTTGTCAGGGCAGCACAGCAGAGCTGACACTGTTGACTTGATGCAGTGGGCCAGAAGTGCAGGTGAACAGCCCTGAGAACATTAGCCTGGGAGATCTGACCCTGTCATATGGTGGTGCATAGGGGAGAGATCCCATCCCCCACCCCTCTATGCCTGAGGCAGGCAGAAGTGGGGTCATAAGAGTGGAAGAGCTGCCTCTGCCCCTCACTAGCTGAAGCACTCCAGAGAACAGGTCCTGTCCCTCCCTCAGGCAGCACAGCAGAGCTGACCCTGTTGTTGGAGCTGTGAGGGAGCCAGCCCCAATGTTGTAAGTGTGGGAGAACTATTCCCACTACTTATTTGTCATGTGGTGGTGTGGACAGGGAAAAAATGACCCCCTTACCACTTGCCCCTCTCCACCTGCAACAGATGAGAGAGCTTACCCTCCCTCTTACTATATGCTTTCCTGAGTGTTGCGTATTTAATAACTACAAATTTTTTAGAATTAGATAAATGATTAATGCCATAATCCTAGTGCACACTTTCCATAGCAAACTTCTAATATGAGAAATCTATACACAGAGATGTCATAAGAGAAAGGGGAAATCTTTTAAAAACAAACTGAAAAGTATCAACAATGTAAGTCAGAGGAGAGTAGAAAAAGAAATGCTAAACCTAGAGGAAAAAAAAGTGTTTCAAGAAGGAAATGGAAAGAGAAAGACATGTTTAAAATACCAGAAACAGAATTTGTCACCAAATAAAGGAAATTCAAAGGGATACACTTCAAGCAGAAGGATAAGGATCACAGATGGAATGTCTGAGACACAAGAAGTATTTTTAAAGGAAGTAAGTGTGTGGGCAAATAGAAGCACTGATTATGTAAAGCTGAAATAACAGCATCCAGTGGACTTAAAAACAAGACAGGAGTAAAATATTAAATAGTGATGTAAGCTTGGAAGGGCAGAAACAAAGTTAAAATACCTTAATTTCCTCTCCCCTGTGTACATTTAAATACTGTTCATCTCCCCCAGGTTTTAATAAAGTAAGTATACATATAATAAACTAAAATAATAGAAGCAAAATTTATATTAACATTTAAATATAACTATAGTTGTACAACTTCTGAATGAGTAGAAGAGAATTGAATTAAAATGCATGCAGTTATTTCTGAAAGATAAAGTCAATGAAAAAATTAAAGAATCAAGAAAAAAAATGAATATATAAGAATAGTACATTTTTCCGGGCAGTGGTGGTACATGCCTTTAATCCCAGCACTTAGGAAGCAAAAACAGGTGGATCTCTGTGAGTTAAGGCCAGCCTGATCTATAAGAATTACTTCCAGTACAGGTTCCAAAACAACACAGAGAAACCCTGTCTGGAAAAACAAAAGAATAGTAGACTTAAGCTATGTTTCAAATATATCATTACTTACATGAAACAGGCTAAATATTCCAGTAAAAACATGTAGTTTTTGTGAATTTTGAAAAATAGCCAGCCATTAGTCTGCTAGTTATAAAACAAGTATTAAAATGTAAGATACTTGAAAGATTGAAAGCAGCAGATAGCAAAAAGATGAGGGTTGCCTCAGATGAAGCTAGAATAGCTCACTACTCTCAGACAAAATTAGCTTCAAGACCAAAGCTGTTCCTAAGATAAAGTGACTTACATCAAATAATCCACTAGAGAAATGTGCAAAACCTGAACAGAAATTTCACACAAAATTAAACACAAGTGATTAAGAAGTGTTAAAAGATGGTCATCCACATTAATAAAAAAGAAACATATTGCAACTAATGAGGCCCAGCTTTATGTCACCAAATTGACAAAATGATCTAGTGAGGATATGAGAAAATATATACTAGTAGTTGGGATAATAATTGATACAGTTTTATTTTTCAGAAATTAAAAATTTCATATCATCTTTCAGATTTAAAGACAAATAGAACCTAAAAATCTAGTCACTCTCTTAGATTTGGAATTGAGCAAACTTTTCTTCATGGTTCGAAGAATGTGGGAAAGTAGCCTATCTAGGTATTCCAAAAGCAAATAAATAATGTTACTCAAATTATGCAAACTTCTTCTATGAAAATAAAGGAAATATCACAACTACAAACAGAAGAGTAATGTTGACCAGATAAGTAACATGCACAGTCTTCTACTACTACTCAACAACATTGACAATAAACAATGTGTTCACAAATCATAAAAATTACAACAGAAAACAATGAAAAATACAAAAAGAAAATTCAAAATCAAGTGTTTCCTAATATGAATATAAGAAATATGGTTGATGATGAGGGTGAAACACAGGTGGATTTATTGCTGTTTGCAACGCTTGTTTCTTAAATTACTAAGTAGGCACACGTGCTCTTCACAATTTTAGGTAAACCTAATATAAAATTATATGTACACATATTCCTTTATTTGCATATATGAAATATATCAGAACACTTAAATAATAGAAATCTTCATTGCAAAAGGACAGCAGCTGATTAACTGTATGTGTTGAAGGGAATTATGATAAGATTAGAGTATAAAAGGATTGATGGGGCAGCTGATGTGGAGTCAAGGATAGGAAATTAACAATAGCTTTCCAAATTAACTCTGAAGTAAAGTCCCTGCTAGGTTCCATGCTACCAAAATAAAATCACTTTTTCTAGTTCTTCTTTTCCTTGACTCTACACTATAATAGTAGAAACACTAATAGTTACAGCTCTGAAGTTGAATACCTATGATGTGCCTATTTCCTTATTCATGTATTATTATTTTCATCCTATCAGTAAGAAAACAAAAAATGTTCAATGATTTCCAAAGGCTACACAGCTAGTAGTAGAAGCTAAGATTATTAATAGGAACTAATGATGAAACTGTGATTCAAGACTTGGGCTCTGTGACACCAATGCCTGTGAGCTTGTCACTATACTGTTTTCCTCTTTATACCACCACTCACATCCCTTTAATGTTGTTTGCATGCTAAAACGTCTAGGTGTCCAAGAGATGTACCTTGTTGTGTTTGTTTGTTTGTTTGTTAGTAACCCGCTAAAGAATAGGATAAACATATTGAGTGTCATGTGTAGTAAGGAGGAGCTGGCCGCTTCCCATGGCACTGCTCTTGGTCTCCTGGCTAGCTTATGCCCCGAAATAACAACACACAAACTGCATTAATTTAAACACTGCCTGGCCCATTAGTTTCAGCCTCTTACTCACATCTTGACTAACCCATATCTAATAATCTGTGTAACACCACAAAGTGGTGGCCTACCAGGAAAGATTCAGCATGTCTGTCCTGGTGGCTGGCCTCATGGTGACTGGCTCAGAGCGGAAAGGTGGGGCAATTGTCTGAGCCATCTACCTCACTTCCTTCTTTCTGTTCTGTCTACTCCACCCACCTAAGGGCTTGCCTATTAAATGGGCTAGGCAGTTTTTTATTAACCAATGAAATCAACTCAAACAGAAGACCCTCTCACATCAGCCATGAGAAAATAACTGTCTGGGAAAGAAGAGCATATACTTCTGGTTTGTGCTTAAGATAGTGTTACCAAGGGAAAGGGAGAAATATTTGTATTAGTTACTTTTTTCTCTCTGTGTCAAATATCTGGTAACTATCTTTTGGTATATTTTAATGAGGTAAGGGACTATTTGGGCTCACAGTTTTTAGTTCATCATGATAGAGAATGTATGGTAGCAAGCACTTGAAGCAGCTTGTGCCTGGTATCCAGTCAGGAAGCAGAGAGAGATTAAAGCTGGGATTAATTTTACTTTCTCCTTGTATTCAGTCAGACTGTGAGATCATGACACCCACACTGTCCTATGTAAATTAACCTATTCTAGAACCTCCCTCAGAAGACTGCTCAGAGGTGCACCTCCATGGTCACACCATATCTAGTCAAGTTGATGAGAAAAACTAACCTTCACAATATTCCACATCAAGCTAGTGACCACAAAAACCACAATTATATTCTAAAATCTTATTGGTTATTTTACATGACTATATCTGTAATATGAATGCATCAATAATTAGAGGAGATAAAATAAAATGATGTGAGCTTTTAAATGCTACTCCCTAATTAAAAGACGAATTCTTACCTTTGCAGTCAACTATATCTTTCTTCCTAAATTTTCAAAACCTATCTTTCAAACTCTCTTTGTTTTCCTATATGTCATAGAGAGTTGTATAATAACCATATTTCAGAGTCAAGCCATGTACTGCAGCACAGTCCTGAAAGAGAACACTGGATAATGAGTGACTTGGGACTTGTTGTCATCTGTCTTGCTACTAGGGGAAGACAAGACTTTAATAAAGAAATAACAGGTAGACAATGCATAAAATATATTCCTTAAAAGGATTTCAATATCTGTTTGTATATATATATATATATATATATATATATATATAGACACACATATATATCATGTTGATGATCATCAGATATGGTTGTTTTCTATATTTTATATTTAGTAACACAAAGTAAAATGTGTTATGTGAGCCAGTGTTGTATGCCTTTTAGTTTTAACATAGTTTGTAATAAAGTTTAAGATTATAGATGAAAATCAGAACATGACATTGGAAATATTGATTACTTTTCTGTCTAAGAACTATCTTTGTTTATGAATTTAGGTATTCCCAATCCAGAAGCAGAATGAATAAACAACAAGAAAAAGCATTAATTGACAATATAATGCCCCCTAGCATCAGCAGATGTGATCCCTTGTAATGAAGCATGTGGGTATAATTTGGCATCACTAACCACTTGGAGGATCTCCTTGCTGAGTTCTTGCAGGCTATCCTTCTGAACCTATGTTTGGCTGGCACCTGTGCCCTGTTGAAACTGGCATACCACCCTATGGGTGGGCAGAGTGCCACTCTAACAGATGGCCATGAGTGTCAACATGCCAGAGAACTACTATTGTTTGTAGCAAGTTTAACTTAACAACAATTGGCACATACTAAAGAATGACAAAATGGTAGCCCATATTTCTGTGGAATATAAACTACAACCTAAAGCTGGCATGCCTGAAATTGGAATATTGAGTCATTTTACAGACTCAACGAAAATAGTATATTGCTACTGAGTTGTTACCGAAGAAAAAATGCCACACTTCAAGATGTCACATGAATTCAGTATCCCAGTTAGTCAAATCTCTCATCATTATAAGTAATGTTTGAAAGCATTATAAAAGCTTTCTTCTTGGTTACCTATCTAGTCTGTTCTGACTAAAATCTACTTTTGTTCCATGAATCACTTAATGACTTAAAAAAAATTCTTATTTATTGTTTTTGAGGGAGGATGTTAATTTTACAACACACATTATACAATATTTAAAAAAGTTGTATAAGTAGTTCAATGATTATGTGGATCATGTCAGACATTATGAAGCTGGATAGCCGAAGTTATCTGAATAAAGTCTGTATACAATGATACTCCAAACTATGTATGAAAACCACTGCAATAGGAGGGACTATGGAGAGCTTATTAGGAGTTGAATGAGTCCATGAATAATTTCATTCAACACTAATGTTTGTGTGAGAATGCAGTTCCACGTAAAGTGGAAAGAAAATGGAATTTAAGTTCTATGATCACCTGTTCTGTGTCAAGTACAATGAGATAAACTTAACAAGAAGTGTTTGCATTGTGCAATTTCAAGATGCACACATTTTGATGACTAGAATGTAGTTAAACATCACCAGTCACCCAACAGCATAGTTTAAGTTCTATTTATTACAGTTTATTAACCATAAATAATTTCATGAAAGGCAAACTACATTGCTGGTTCTTCAGGGCACAGATTTACTGTGATAACAAATATGCAGTATGACTAGTTACCGGTTCAATTACTCTCTTTGATATCTGTCATCTGTGATTGGTCCCTGAGCATCTGTTATTCAGAAAACAAAGTATGTAATTCTATCATCTCCTTTTCCCCTAGTGAGAAATCCAAATGACATTACAAAGGGAACAAATAAAGTAAGGAATTGGCCAACAAAGTATAACAAACTGCAAGTGTTAACTTGAATTGAAATCTAAATCAAATAGTCATAAAGGAAATATTTGGCAAAGGTATCATTGATACTATCACCGTTCAATAGGCCCTAGATGTGAAGCCAAAAGAACTTATTGAGAATGAACTCATCAAGAATATGAGGAAGGTATTTGTAAAGAATGAGAAGGTCCCACCATAGAAGTCACTGACAAAAATCTCCACATTAATATAGCTCTTGGAAACATATATGATGGTAAGAATGCAAGAGATAAAATATTAAAAGCTAGGGTTGGAAAGTTTGCTCAGCCGGTAGAGGTACTTTCTATCAAGCTTGATGACCTGAGTTCAATCCACCAGACCTACATGGTGAAAGAAGAAAACTGACTCCTACAAGTTGTCCTCAAACTTTCACACATGTATCATGTCATTCATGTGCATACACACACACAAAGTAAATAGATATAATTTTGAATTTTTAAAAAATATTAGAAATTGATTCAAATTCAACAATGTGTATGATGGGTTATCAATAGAATAAAACAAAAAATTTCAAGCTAAATTGAAAATCATATGAAAAGGCAAAAGCTTCTAAGTCTTCTTGAAATTTACCATCATACTTATTTTCCATCCTTTTGGAGAAAATATGTAGTCAGTACCATTTAGAAATATTAATATAATCTATCTAAAGATACCCTCATCAAACTACTCATGATACAGTTTTCTACAGAAAAATAAAACTTTTTCAGTATTTTCAAATTTTTGAATCACAAATATTAGATAAATATTGATTATTATGCATTTATTTTATTTTTCTGTAAATACATAAACAACAAGAGAGTTTGGCAACATGTTTCCAAAATTTTTAAAAATCTCAAAACAATAGCATTTTCCATTAACTAATGAGGCCACTTTGCACTTGTCATTATTTTTTTCTAGAACTGTACTATGCCAAAAGCATCATTTTATTTCACTGGAAACCTAAGAACCCCTTAGGAAGAGATATAGAATCCAAATTTTACAAATGAAGAAGAGAAGTTAAGTGATTATGTAAAGGTCACACAACTTAGAGATGAAGGAAGTCTATATAAAATACCTCACAGGTACTAGACATTCAAAAAAATTAGTTCTCTGTCAGAGCACAGTCGAATAATGAGTCACATGAGGAGAATTCTGAGTGCTTGTGAGAAAACTCCAAGGAAAGAAGACAAGAGTCTTGTGACCTCAGTTTCTTCAAAAACACTGAATTATTCCTGGACTGTGTTTTTGTGCTCCTCCCAGTTGTAGCAGATTGGACTGAGTTTATTTCAGGTCTTGCTATTCTTATGCCTTTATGGAAAAACATGTTTATTTCATGTGTGTTTGTCCTTATGATTGAACACATTACTCGTGTGATTTTTCTTGACCCTCAAAGTGTAAATTTCCTGATGATATGAATGAAGTTGGTTATTGCCTGAGACTTAAGTCAGTATTATTTTTTAGGCAACAGTCATCCACATTAATGCTGCCAACTAAAGCAGTAAACAATTACTTTCAAAGTTTGGCCTTAATATTATGCGCTTTCCACTAGGTGACTTAGCTTCCTTATGTATGTGTCTCACTAAATACAATATAGAAAGAGAATTCAATGTATGTAGTTTAATAAATGATATAAAAATCTTTCGAAAAATGATTTATTGTTTAACATGATGATGTGTTCTTAACAAGATCACATTTAAGGGAAAAATAATGGTCCACAATTACCCACTAAAATTTGATGGTAAGACCCTAATGCAGAAGGCATGACTTAATTTGGTGACAGGACTTGCATCTGATGAGGAAAACTTGCTTGCTAGTTTTCATAGTACTGGAAAATATTATGTAGGTTGCTGGAACAAATGAAAAACAGTTAAGTCCTACTTAACTGTGAACACTGTGAGCTACAATAATGGCTAGAATATCAAGATAGGCACATCTATGCAATTGTGGTATAAATATTGTGTGGGTAACCAAGTTCTTTCTGGCTGAACTTAAGGCTAATTCCAAAACAGGAAATGAAAACCCAGTAAATCTGTAAGTATAAATCTGTCCAAGAACCCATGTTGTTCCCTCATATGTCCCAGCAGTAAATCTACTACTACTACCTATTTTAATTTTTAAAACAGTGTTTCTCTGTGTAGTTCTGGCTGTCCTGAAATTCACTCTATAGGCCTGAATAGCTTCAAAATAAGACATACTCTTGCCTCTGCCTCCCAGGTGTTAGAATTAAAGGTATGTACCACCACGCCCAGCGAATCTGTTACTATTAATTTGTTAGATAGACATGCTTTCAATACACACTCTAAATTTTATATATATATATATATATATATATATATGTGATATATGTGATATATATATATGTGATATATATATAAATATATATATTTTGTGATATATATATATATATATATATATATATATATATATTACATCTTATCAGAGAAGTTTCTTTGTGGAAAACCATTAATACAGAAACATACAAGTCTCAAAGTGTAGAGAATAAGTTTTTGTGGAATGGTCTGTCACAAATGGGGCATCTACATGTCAGTCTCTCCTTCCCCATTATGGCAAAGGGGTCAGAAAAATTATAAGAATCAGAAGTCTAGAAAAATCAATTTATATGAAACTAAAAGATAAAACTTGCATAGAGTAAAAAATAATACATCAAACAAAATTTAAAGGAAAATGACAAGTAGGAAAATATGTCTGACCACATATGTTAGGAAAAATACATGTGTTCCCAATATAAAATAGATACCAACAACAGAAAACTTGAAAAAAAAGAGCTGGGATGTAGCTCAGTAGTAGAGAGCTTGCCTAACATGAACATGGCATTGGTTTTAATCCCTAGCATACTATAAAAACAAACTAAAAGAAAAAAATTTGTTGAACAAAGAAGAGTGGCCAAATGCAACTTGTAAAATAAAAATAGAAAATGGTGTTAAGCATGTAAAAGTGGATTTCAAATTAATCTTTATTTCATTTTTCCAGTTTTTGTGATTAAAGTTAAAGAATTAAATATGTAGTATTTTATTTATTTAAAATAAGTATATACTCAATTAACTGGCACAAATTGCATAGATTTATGTCTTGCATTTTCACATGCAAATATAGATTTGCATGATATATCTTTAGTCATCTTTAGAAGCATTTTAAATAATTTTCTCCAAACATAAGAGGCTATTTCAATGGACACAAAAATATCCTTAAAGATAATATTTAGCACAGAGTAAATGTAGAGAAACTGTATTTGATACAAAGGAAACATTCAACATACGTAATTGGCAGCATGTAAATGAGTCGTGAATATTCATCTATGACTTTGACCTAAAATTCTTCTGCTCACAAGTCATTACTAAGGAACAAAGATAATAAAGAACTGTGACATGGAAGAAGATGAGCCTTGGCCTATTACCAGTAGGACCATTTTGCTACTTAGTTCAGTATTGCCTCAACTGTCTCAAGAACAGAGTTATTAGCACTTAGTCTAGAACTTGTATGTTTGCTGCACACTTTTTTAAAAAAATATTGCTTTATAAATAATACCACTTAAAATTTCCACTTCCTCCCCTCCTCCCATTTCCTTCCTCCTCCTCCCTATCCCTCCTCCTCCATTCCTAAGAGAGGGCAGGGTTCCTTGCCCTGTGGGAAGTCCAAAGCCCTCCCCACTCCATCCAGGCCTAGGAAGATATACATCCAAACAGACTAGGATCCCAAAAAGCCATTACATGCAGTAGAAACAAATCCCAGTGCCATTATCATTGGCTTCTCAGTCAGTCCCCATTTTCAACCCCATTCAGAGAGTCTGGTTTGATCACATGCTCCTTCAGTCCCAATCAAGCAGGCTTTGGTGAGCTCCCATTAGATCAGACACACTGTCTCAGTGGGTGGACCAACCCCTGTAGTAGCAAGAAGTGGGCTGCATCCCGCCACCTGACTGGCTTACATTGGGGCCCTGCAGGCTGCTTGTCTTCCTGTCTCAAAATAGTCACACGGAAATCTGTATTAATTAAACACTGCCTGGCCCATTAGTTCTAGCATCTTATTGGCTAACTCTCACATCTTGATTCAACCCATTTCTAATAATCTATCACTAATTGACGATGGCTTACCTGGATGAGTCTAACCAGTGTCCATTTTGGGTAAGAGAAGCCTGGCAGTTGCCACATTTGCCTTCTTCCCAGCATTCTGTTCTGTCTACTCCACACACCTAAGGGCTGCCCTATCAAAAGGCCAAGGCAGTTTTCTTTATTCAAACAATGAAAGCAACAAACCCCTTGTGCTCATCTTCACCCTCCTTCTGCTCTTCAACTGGACCTTGGTAGCTCAGCAGTGCTCCAGTGTGTGTCTCTGTATCTATCCCCATTCATATCCGGATGAAGGTTCTATGATGATATTCAAGATATTCATCAGTGTGACTATGGGACAAGGCCCGTTCAGGCACCCTCTCCTCTACTGCCCAAGGACCTAGCTGGGGACATCCCCATGGACACCTGGGGACCCCTCTAGAGCCAAGTTTCTTGCCAACCTTAATATGGCTCCTTTAATTAAGATAACTTCTTCAACTTTATATGGGAAAACAAAAAACCCAGGATAGGCCAAACAATCCTATACAATAAAAGTACTTCCAGAAGCATTACCATCCCTGACTTCAAACTCTATTACAGAGCTAAATAATAAAAACAGCTTGGTATTGACATAAAAGCAGAGAAGTCACCCAATGAAATCTAATCCAAGACCCAGATATTAATCCAAAACCTATGAACACCTGATTTTGACAAAGGAGCTAAAATTATACAATGGAAGAAAGAAAGCATCTTCAACAAATGGTGCTGGCAGAACTGGATGTCAACCTGTAGAAGAATGAAAATAGATCCTTATCTATCACCATGCACAAAACTCAAGTCCATTTTGATTAAAGACCTCAATATAAATCTGACCATACTGAATCTGATAGATAAGAAAGTGGGAAGTAGCTTGTAACACATGGGCAAAGGAAACCACTTCCTATGTATAATCCCCATAGCACAGACAATAAGAGCAACAATGATTAAATGGGACCTCCTGAAACTGAGAAGCTTCTGTAAAGCAAAGGACACTGTCATTAAGACAAAAAGGCAACCTACTGAATGGGAGATCTTTACCAACCCCACATCAGACAAAGGTCTTCTCTCCAAAATATATAAAGAACTCAAAAAACTAGACATTAAAGTTTTAAATAACCCAATTAAAAATGGGGTACTGATCTGAACAGAGAATTCTCAACAAAAGAAGTTCAAATGGCCAAGATACTTAAGGTCATGTTCAACTTCTTTAGCAATCAGGGAAATGCAAATCAAAACAACTTTGCAATACCATCTTACAGCTGTCAGAATGGCAAAAATCAAAAACACCAATGATAACCTATGCTTGAGAGGATGTGGAGTAAGGGGAACATTGCTGGTGGGAATGCAAACTTGTGCAACCATTTTGGAAATCAGTGTGGTGATTTCTCAGAAAATTGGAAGTCAACCTACCTCAAGATCCAGCAATACTTCTATTGGGAATATACCCATAATATATTCAATAATACCACAAAGACATTTGTTCAACTATATTGATAGCAGAATTATTTTTAATAGCCAGAACCTGGAAAAAACTTAGATGCCCCTAAATGGAAGAATGGATAAAGACAATGTGGCACAAATACACATTAGAGTACTACTCAGTGTAAAAAAACAATAACATCTTGAATTTTGCAACCAAATGGATGGAAATAGAAAACACTACCCTGAGTGAAATAACCCAGATCCAAAAATGTGAATGTGGTATGTACTCACTCATTAGTGGATTCTAGCCATAAACAAAGGACGTTAAACTTATAGTTCATAGAGAAACTAAATAATAAGATGAACCCAAGGAAAAGGATATATAGATCCTCTTCAAAATTGGAAGCAGACAAGATAGCAGGGCCAAAGTTGGGAGCATGGGGGTGGGGGTGGGGTGGGGAAAAGGAGAGATGGGGAGAAAGAAGTGAGAAGGGGAGGACTGGGGAGAGCATGGGGGAGTGGGATCTTTGTTGACCACTTTTATTCAGCACTCTATATATTTTACAGTGCTCCTACAGAAATGCTATCCTTCCTCTGAAGTTGAGTTACTTTGAATAAAGAACTGATGCAAATCTTCTAAGTTACTGAGGATAGAGCTCATCAAAATATATTATGTTGCTGCTTTGTACATTTATTTATTTCTCTTGGACTGACATACATGCACGTATATGTATGCATATTATGAACAGAAATTTATTTAAATAATTTTGTTCAGTTTTGAGCATTTTCCCATTTTTTCCATTTGTCAAGCCAGTTTTGGTGTTTCGTAATCACAGTTTGAGTTTAGCACTACAAATAGTATTTGAAGTTATGGAACAATGATAAGAGTCTATAATTGTTTCTGGAACATCTTTGTCTAAGCAATTTGTTTCTCTAATAAAAGACAATGCCTGAGCACAAATCTTGATAGAATACATTCAGTTTATTCTTTTCCTTTCTACTTTAAATGTACTTTCTCTTATATGTTGTCTTATGGTTTATATTTTAAGTTAGCATATTTTACTTAATAAGTGGCACAATGTCAGTCATTTCAAAAGTGAATTCCTGAGCATGGCAATTGACTGTATGACCATAGAAAAGTCATCATAGTTACTAGAAAAACTATGTTTGCTTGTTCCTTATATCAGAAGTAATAGATAAGTTAGAACCTTTGTTTAAAGGAAGTTTATAATCTTTATTGCATGTCTATGTCCCGAGATGGACCTTGAGAACCTGGTCAGGTAAAATTCAAAGCATGATTACTTTCATACTTTGAACACATTCTTTAGCTTTTCTGAGCCTTGATTGTTTCCAATTATAATGATTGATTTTATGACTACTCCATTTAATCTATTAATATCATGTGAATATATTTTAAATGCATATACATATAAGATCTTGTTTAATATTAAACATAAAATACAAATATTTTTTTCACCTAAACTCTCCCTTTTTGAAAAACTAAAGCAGGGGAATGGTCTATAGAAATCAAGTATCTGTTCTTTCTTTCAGGTTAAGATATGTAAGAAATTTTATTGTGAGACTTTTGATTGCTGCCTGTTTCCAAAGCATTCTGTAAAATAAAAGCAAACAAAAATTTGCATTCCAATTCTGCCTTACTTGTGTGTAGAAGCCAGGATATTCATCTTTCTGAACTGTGAGGGTACCTATAACTCTTAGAAATTTGGTGGAGGTGGGAGTAGAGGGGTACAAGAGAGATTGTATACTGCCTACTAGTATGCATGTGAGAACTTCAGCAATTAAAAGAAAAAAAATAGAAGATACAGGGTTACTTGAATCCTAAATTAGTGTAACATTCCTCATACATTGAATTACATATGATGACAGTTCTCCTCTGGACCTTCATAGGGTTTCAAGAAAATTATACTCTTTAGTGAGGATAAAAAAGAAATTCTTTACACAAAAAATTTATCAAAGGTTTCTACAATAAAACATACATAAAACATACATATTTTAATATTTTAAATAGCTTTTTGAAACAAAAGGCAAGTATCTGAGATGTAAGATGGAATAACATTAGATTTACTTAATAACTATCCAATATTAAAAAATATGAACTTAAGTTCTCCTTAAAAATATAAACAAATTTTTTTACAGAAAAGGGCATTGAAAAAGCAGGCAATATAAGGACAAATTATACTAGCAAGTTTGCCTTGTAACAGATGAGAGTAAAATTGAGTTCTTCATTTAGCTCAGACATGTTTATTTAATTACATGCATAACTATTTTAGCACACTAGTGTGTTACTATATCAAAACATTTTCAATTCAAAGCAAGACTTGCTAGGAGCATGGTTTAGCACTCTACAAAACAACTGCAAGTCAACCCATGCAGGCAAACCCAAAACCATGCTACTAGTTTCAATGTAATTGCAGACTTCAACACCAGAAGCTGCCAGGAAATAAAACAATCTAAGTTAAGAACTCAAAGGGAAGCAAGATAATGAGTGCCACAAATGAAACCATATGTTTCCCAAGAGCCACTGAGCTTAAGGCGAGAAGAACACTTATCCTTGGGTATGATTCCTTTGCAAGAAACAACCCTGTAATAGGAAATAGCCTTGTATGTAATTGGACTCTCTTCCTGTGTGTAAACTTGCTGCTGTAATATTTTGACTACCTCATGTAACCTTTTATTAATGTTCTTTAGCCTTTAAAAATTATTGTCTTCTCCTAATAAGGGCCTTGTTATAAAGGCAGTCAGGTTATATAGCTCTTTCACGTTTCAGTGAAAGTCAGAGTAATTGTCCTTCATGTAATGAACACATTGTGGGATCCAGGTTCTGAGCCAGTGCCCCTCTCCTACCTTTAGTCAGATGAACATTGCTTTGTATAGCACTGAAGCTGAAAAGTTAAAATGCACACAGGGAAACACTTTCTTCACAATATGGACATACTTAAAACTCTGTGCATCAAAAACACAGCCTATCTAAAGAAACCACTACTGAGAAAGTTAAAAACAAGGAAAAGCATGGCCATTCATTCTCTTCACTTCTTTTTTTAAACAGTTGACTAATTTTCACACTAAAAAGTGAAAATCACATATATTTGCTGATGTTTTGAAATCTGTGTAATTTCTGCTTTTTCCCTAATCAATAATCTTAAAGAAGAATTTTCTAATTATCTAAAATAATACAAACCATCAATCAAAATGAATGAAAAGGACTCTATAGGTTAGGTTACATCCTTCCATAATACAGACTTCAAACACATTATTTGGTAAACATTAATGCCTTGTTCATTCTGTACTTCAAATTAATATGATGCTCTTTTATTAGGCTAGAAAGCATCAACATAAATCAAACTAGAATGGAATCTTTCCCCCAAATAATAAGTAAAGAAATATGATAGGTTAGGAAAGCATCAGATTAGCTAAAATTTTCCATCTCATTGTTTTCTGTAAAATAAAATTTTATAATGAACATGTTCCACACAAGCTGCGCCACTATGTCTTGCTTCCAAAAGCACTCACAGAGCAGTAATAAAAAGCGAGCATGAACTCTAGGACATCTGCTATAGCATTGTTATCAAATGTAATCATTTTAGTCACAAATCTATACCCGCTTCAAATTTTTGTTGAAATATTAGTCTGTCTGCAGCATCCCCAATCTGGCACATGAAGGCTGACAGATGCTCTGGTTTTACTTCATATTCAACTTACACGGCTTCTCATTATACTAGCTAGAGCTCAGCAAACTATTCCTCTGTTTTGGAAGAGGGACAAAATGCCATCTGCATGGTTATCAAAACAAATACTGCAGTGTGAAGAAACTCGTTTCCAAAATGGGAGTGTGAGAAGTTACATCCATCCCATCCACATCATATTACAAATAATATATTTATAATATATAGTATGTAGGGACTCACCACTCAAGTTTTCCAATAATTTCATGATGTGAACACATTCAAGCAAAAGGCATATCTCACCTTTTCTAGCTCTATTTGTAACTCACGCAGTTTCTATCATTTGACGCTAATTACTACCTAGAAGGCAAATGAGCTCTATTCCCCTAGCAAGACTCCAAGGTCATTCTGCAAGAGAAAACAGGTGGAAGTCTTACCATTAAAAAATCAGGCTAGATTCTAAGACAATAGAAAGAAGAGGAAACACCTTTAACAAAAATGGAAGGCCAATCAAATTCCAGTGACAGCCTATACCTATGTAAATTTGGAAGTAGAAGAAATAGGGGGAGGAGTAGAGACTGACTCCAAAGAGAACCTAACACTCACACTGTTGGCTGTTGGCATTGTTATCACTTATGATGAAGCTGGGAGAGAGACTAGGAAGGGGAACTGTGAAGAAGCACTGTCAGCTGCTCCACTCTGTAGCTGCAGGAAAGCATGAGAAGGGGAATTTGAGTTGTGACAACATGCTTAACATTGAGTCCCAAAAAGCCTTAGATTTGAGACCACAGACATGAGGAAGAACTTTCCATCTGGAGAGGAATTGTATACTTTACATTTTAACCCTGCCATTTTCTTCAGTGGAGACATTAGAAATAAAAGTCAATTGTATTGAAGAAATTGAGATTTGGAGATGGACTTCTGGGATATTCATTCTTTCCCTCCTTGGTTGACATTTAAAGTTCAGGGTCAACAATAACACATCCTTGCTAACAACTGATAGGAACCCAAATCCTCTTGGCATCCACATGAAGTCTTGTCATTTGAAAACTAAATCTTCATCTGAACTCCTCACCTGGGACATCTGTCTAAATATGTGATTGGGATTATAAATATAAATGGTATGAAAAGAAGCTTCATTGAATAGGGTGAAAGCTGCACATATCTTTGGGTATAATGCAAATGTTAAGAATGAGTCAGGAATTATACTGGTTTGTCCATTAGTAGATTCTCTTCTAAGACCCGTCACATCACTAGGCACCTGTACTTGGACAGGTTTCCATTACAAGGCATGATTTTCCTCCTGTTGATCAGGACTTATAATTAAATTAGATGGGGGTTAGTTACTCAAAAATATGAGTATCACTATTGTACCTTTAAGGATACCTTGCCTTGCTGGTCTTTGTTGTGGTTCACAGACATCAAAGCTTGGTGGAACTTTTGATTGTCTTTCCCTTGGCAAATTACATAGAATCTTCTAGTAATATGAAAGTTAATCCTCAGGGAGGAGGCAGTTCCAACTCAATTTCTCAAAGATCCTGTGTCCAAAGTGCAGGAATTCTCAGTAATGGGGGCTTACCTTCAAAATCTGTAACCAAGAGCAAAAGCAATAGAATCTATTGTTTGGAGAATTGCTTAAACTCCCTTGAGAAACAATCTGAAAGAAGGTATCTCACTCCTGGTACTAGGGTTTTTATTACATAGTTTATGGTTCTTACAGGAAGCATTATCACTCAAGTGGTAGAAATTTATTAATACATGTATTAATTTTCATATATGTAATTTATGGTAAATATAACATAACGTGATGTGGGAGAGTCTTCTGTTTGAGTTGATTTCATTGGCTAATAAAGAAACTGCCTGGCCCATTTGATAGACCGCCCCTTAGGTGGGTGGAGTAGACAGAACAGGAAGAGGAAGTGAGGTAGATGGCTCAGTCAGATGCCCACACCTCTCCTAAGTGAGACAGACCACTGTGCCTCTCCTGAGAGAGAGGCCAGACGCGATGAAGCTCCAGCCCAAGATGGACGTAAGCTAGAAACTTCCCGGTAAGACACCACTTCGTGGTGCTACACAGATTATTAGAAATGGGTTAAAGCAAGATGTGAATAAGAGCCTGAAAATAATGGGCCAGGCAGTGTTTAAAAGAATACAGTTTCTGTGTAATTATTTTGGGGCATAAGCTAGTCAGGAGGCCGAAAGCAGGGCGGCGGGAATGCAGCCTGCAGCTCTTCACTACAGAATGGCGCCCACGTGGATAACTGGATCCACAGAAAGCCTGAGAAAGCTTGGGAAAGAATAGAGTAAAGCATGTTTTCTCCGTAGCAGCACTTTCTTGGGTTTGGCTTTGCTTGCTAGAGGCTTCCTGACTCAGCTTTAGCTACAAAACCCTCCATCTCTTAAGAGGTCCTGCTACAAAACACTTAAATGGCGTTGATAAAAGCTGACTGCATGCTTGTTTGTTTTCAGTGGTAGCAGGAAAAAAGTTGTGCTGTTTTAAAATGCCGGCTTTCTGGGACGTCCTGCCAGGGCAAACTCTGACTCTTTCAAGCAGGCGGTCCTGACTATGGAGCTTTTGATTGTTGTTTAACACTGTTGCAGCTTGCTTGCTGGCAAGTACCTTGAAACGCCACAGAGTTGTGGTAATAAAAATGGCTCTAGCAAGTACCTCTGCCATGAGGCTGGAAAGCTAAGGAATGGGATGGATCTAGCTGGCAAAGCCACGGCTTGAATCCTACCCATATTGCTCAGTAATTTAAAGACTTGTGTGGTCAGAAAGAGAGAGAGAAAGATAAAGAGAGATTCAAAAACAAAGAAAACCTCTAAATGATTTATAGTGTGTTAAAAATATATGCATGCTAAAGGTTAAAGTTCTTAGGGTAAAAAAGGAAGAAAGAAAGTAGTTAGGTGTGGTAGTACACACCTTTAATCCCAACACTTGAGAGGCAAAGGTAAATTGACCTCTGTGACTTCGAGGTGTGGTAGCACACACCTTTAATCCTAGTGCCTGGGAGGCAGAGACAGACAGATCTCTGTGAGTTCAAGGTGTTGTAGAGCACACCTTTAATCCCAACACTGGGGAGGCAGAGGCAAGTAGATCTCTGTGAGTTCAAAGACAGCCTGGTCTAAAGAGTTATTCCAGGACAAAGATATAAAGAGAACCTGTCTCAAAAAATAAAAGTAAAAATAAACGAAATAGAGGTTAAAATAAAGCTGCACAAAGATGGAAAATACACAGAGAATCTTGATACTATATGCTATTGTGCTCTCTTTGAATTGTTTGAATGCTGAGGAAGGAGCAACAGCTGCTAAAAGATATTTGTTTATAAATGCTGCTGAACTAATCCAAGATAGATATTTTGAAAATACTTTGACTTCAGAATTTGGATCTAAGGATATGATACTTTGGGAAAGAGATTCTTCTTTTATTTTTACAGAAAATGAGACCCGTTGGATTGCTTCTATCCCAATATGGTATGATAGACCACGCCCTCCTGAAAGGTTGCTGTGAACACCTTCAGAAAATTACTTCACCCAATTGATGACTGAGATGAACCTGGCACATAGGTTACACCATGAAAGATCTGTTAACAGCGTCCCCATTCAGCAGGAAGCAGTTTGGAGAGAAATAACTGCACCCATATTCCCAAATATTGTTTATAAGTGTTCTTTTACATTTAAAGGGGGGATATGATATAGATATGAATAATTTGCATTTGTATAGATTTTGCTTTATTGATAGACATTTAAGGTCAATTTTGTTATATGTAGATGTATTTTTGATACTGATTAAGGTATTGTGATTGTGCAGTTCATTTTAAAAATGTAATGTATATAGGTTGTTAATGGATAGTCAATAATAGTAAAGCTTATAGTCATGTTAGTTAGATTTTCTAGATATATAGAGATATATTTAAGTTACATAGGCATTCTTCATATTTTCCAAAGACTACAGAATATAGCATTTAAATGTTTTAATAACTTAGGGCTTTTCATGACAATGAGACTTGTCTGCTCCTGGCAGCACCATCTATTTCAAGAAGATGATGGGCATCAAAGAGGCTCCTTATGGAGTTTGATAGCCATTGGTCAAGAAACTGCTCTTGCTTGGACTGTTGCATAAACTGGACACAGAGAACCCACAGAGAGGACTGCTGAACTTGCCTAAATGTGAGATGATTCTTTGGGGTTCCTGACTCATGAAAGAGTCTGTGAGACATTCTGCAGGACACAGTAGATACTGACTGAACTGCCTTTGAAATTTCCTGCTTCATGGAAATGTCTCTGGATACTATGGGCCTGAAGGCTGAAGATGGATGCCCCAACAGTACAAAGGAACTTTGGGTGACTGTCCAGGCAGCGAGATGTCTCTGTCATTTCTAGAGTTTTGTAAGTTGCTTAGTTCTTATTTACTTAGGTAATATTATATCCTTCTGGAGTCTTTGATGGAGTTGAAGAATGGATAGATAGTTAAAGTTTTCCTTTGTTATGATAAAAGATAAAATGGATATAATATTGTAACTAATTCTTACTTGATAACTATTTTGTTATATGTAATTTTATTATGTTAAAGTTAAAGCCTTTCTTTTATTGGTTAAACAGAAAAAGGGGAAATGATGTGGGAGAGTCTTCTGTTTGAGTTGATTTCATTGGCTAATAAAGAAACTGCCTGGCCCATTTGATAGACCGCCCCTTAGGTGGGTGGAGTAGACAGAACAGGAAGAGGAAGTGAGGTAGATGGCTCAGTCAGATGCCCACACCTCTCCTAAGTGAGACAGACCACTGTGCCTCTCCTGAGAGAGAGGCCAGACGCGATGAAGCTCCAGCCCAAGATGGACGTAAGCTAGAAACTTCCCGGTAAGACACCACTTCGTGGTGCTACACAGATTATTAGATATGGGTTAATCAAGAAGTGAGTAAGAGGCTGGAAATAATGGGCCAGGCAGTATTTAAAAGAATACAGTTTCCGTGTAATTATTTCGGGTAAAGCTAGCCGGTGGCTGGGAGCTGGGGCGGCGGGAAGGCGGCCCGCAGCTCCACACTACAATAACGTGATTCTATATGTATTTTTTCTTTTTTTTCTCATTTTTTTATTAAAAATTTCCATCTCCTCCCTTTCTACTCCCCCTTCCCTCCCCTCCCTTCCACCCATACCCCCGCTCCCTCCCTCTCCAAGCCAAACAGCCATCAGGGTTCCCTTCACTATGTTAAGTCCAAGGTCCTCCCAACTCCCCCTAAGTCCAGGAAGGTGAGCAACCAAACTGACAAGGCTCACAGTGAGCCCGTCCATGCTGTAGAGTTCAAGCTCATCGCCGTTGTCCTTGGTTTCTCAGTCCTCCTCCACCGTGAGCCACATTCAGTGAGTCCGGTTTGGTCCCCTGTTCCATCAGTCCCATTCCAACTGGACTTGGTGGTCTCCTGTTAGATCTGTCCCACCATCTCAATGGGTAAATGCACTCCTCATGGTCCTGACTTCCTTGCTCATGATCTCCCTCCTTTTGCTCCTCGTCAGGACCTTGGGAGCTCAGTCTGGTGCTCCTATGTGGGGCTCTGTCATTTTCTCCATCCAATGCCAGGTGAAGGTTCTATGGTGATATGCAAGATATTCATGAATATGGCAATAGGATCTGGACATTTCTGGCACCCTCTCCTCAGCTGCTCAAGGAAGTAGCTGGGGGCATCTTCCTGGACACCTGGGAACCCCTCTAGAGTCAAGTCTCTGCCAACCCTAGAATGGCTCCCTTAATTAAGATATATAATTCCTTGTTCCCATATCCACCCTTCCTATATCCCAACCATCCTATTTCCCCAAGCTCTTCCCATCCTCCACTTCACACTTTTCTCTCCCCATCCCCCCTCCCCCCATCCCACCCCACCCCCAAGTTCCCATTTTTTGTCCGGCAATCTTGTCTATGTCCAATATCCAGGAGGATAACTATATGTTTTTCTTTGGATTCACCTTCTTATTTAGCTTCTTTAGGATTTTTTACGAATTATAGGCTCGATGTCCTTTATTTATGGCTAGAAACCAATTATGAGTGAGTACATCCCATGTTCATCTTCTTGGGCCTGGGTTACCTCACTCAGGATGGTGTTTTCTATTTCCATCCATTTGCATGCAAAATTCAAGATGTCATTGTTTTTTACCGCCAAGTAGTACTCTAATATGTATATATTCCACACTTTCTTCATCCATTCTTCCACTGAAGAGCATCTAGGTTGTTTCCAGGTTCTGGCTATTACAAATAATGCTGCTATAAACATAGTTGAACAAATGCTTTTGTAATATGATTGAGCATCTCTTGGGTAAATTCCCAACATTGGGATTGCTGGGTCCTGGGGTAGGTTGATCCCACATTTCCTGAGAAACCTCCACACTGCTTTCCAAAGCGGTTACACAAGTTTGCATTCCCACCAGCAATGGATGAGTTTACCCCTTACTCTACATCCTCTCCAGCAAAGGCTATCATTGGTGTTTTTGATTTTAGCCAATCTGACAGGTATAAGATGGTATCTCAACGTTGTTTTGATTTGCATTTCCCTGATTGCTAAGGAGGTTGAGCATGCCCTCAAGTGTCTTTTAGCCATTCGAACTTCTTCTGTTGAGAATTCTCTGTTCAGTGAACAGTCAATCTATATATCTTTTTGAAATATCTTTTTTACATCAAAGATCTTTTATTAATATCTCAAGTTTTTTATAAAGTAGTAATATGTCACTCAGTTATACTACAGTTAGCCATGAAAAATCAGAACACTTAGTGAATTTAATTGTGAAAAAGGAAGAATATTTTATTTTATTTTATTTTTGGTTTTATTGAGACAGGGTTTCTCTGAAGCTTTAGAGCCTGTCCTGGAGCTAGCTCTTGTAGACCAGGCTGGTCTCAAACTCACAGAGATCTGCCTGCCTCTGTTTCCTGAGTGCTGGGATTAAGGGCGTGCACCACCACCTCCTGGCAGAAAGAATATTTTAAAATTGTGTCTTGATATTTGTATGTTTCATTTGTACACCATTGTCCCAGAAAAACAATACAATGCTGATTTATGAAAAATAAAATGAAGATAAACTAAACAAATCAACCTAGCTTAGTTAAAAAGTATTGTTGAATCTGGGTGTAGTTCAATGATGGTGTATTATCCTACCTGCACAAAGCCTTGAGTATGAAAAGAATGATCATAATTATTCTCACAGAATGACTTGGAGAAGAGTACAAGCGCAACAGTTTGTACATGAAGAACACATTTCCAGAACCACTAATGCTTTCAATCTTTGAACATTGTTTGAATCCCAGGAATTTGATTAATAAACGTATTAAGTAGACAAGGAAGAAAAAATACTATTGTTCTTTATTGATTTTATTGAGCTATACATTTTTTCTGCTCCCCTCCTTTTCTCTCCCCTCCCCTTCAACCCTCTTCCATGGTCCCATGCCCCCAATTTACTCAGGAGATCTTGTCTTTTTCTCCTTCTCATGTAGATCAGGTACATGCATATCTCTCTTAGGGTCCTCATTGTTGTCAAGGTTCTCTGGGATTGTGAATTGTAAACTGGTTTTCTTTACTTTATGTCTAAAAGCCACTTGTGAGTAAGTATATATGGTATTTGTCTTTCTGAGTCTGGGCTACCTCAATCAATATGAAGTTTTCTATATAAATCCATTTGCCTGCAAATTTCAAGATGTTATTATTTTTTCTGCTGTGTAGTAAGTCCTCCATTGTGCGAATGTACCACATTTTCCTTATTCATTGTTTGGCCAAGGGGAATTTAGGTTGTCTTACGTTCTGGCTATGACAACCAATGTTACTATGAACATAGTTGAGTTCTTGTGGTATGATTGAGCATCTTTTGGGTATAGACCTGAAAGTGGTAATGAAGGGTCTTAAGGAAGGTTGTTTCCTAATTTTCTGTGAAATCACCATACTGATATCCAAAGGGGCTGTACCAGCTTGCACTCCTAGCAAAGGAGGAGTTTTTCCTTTACTCCACATCTTGTACAGCATAAGCTGCCATCAGTGTTTTTGATCTTGGCTATTCTTACAGATGTAAGACACAATCTCAGAGTTGTTTTGATTTGCATTTTTCTGATGTCTAAGGATGTTGAACATTTTCTTAAATGTCTTTCACCCATTTTAGATTCATCTGTTGAGAGTTCTCTGTTTAGATCTGTACTCCATTTTTTATTGGATTATTTGTTGTTTTGATGACCAGTCTCTTGAGTTCTTTGTATATTTTAGAGATCATTCTTCTGTCTGATATGGAAC
The DNA here is from genome assembly GCF_903992535.2 of Arvicola amphibius. NCBI lineage: Eukaryota > Metazoa > Chordata > Mammalia > Rodentia > Cricetidae > Arvicola > Arvicola amphibius. The sequence continues at coordinate 130,924,227 of NC_052065.1, read as the reverse complement.
TTCTGGAGGCATCACAATCCATGACTTCAAACTCTACTACAGAGCTACATACTAAAAGCAGCCTGGTATTGGCATTAAAAACATACGAGGAGCAATGGAACTAAATTGAAGGCCCAGATAACAATCCACACACCTCTGGACACCTGATTTTTGGCAAAGAAGCAAAAAATATCAAATGGAAAAAAGAAAGCATACTTAACAAATGGTGCTGGCAAAACTGAATATCAACATGTGGAAGAATAAAAATAGATAAATATCTATTACCATGCACAAAACTCAAGTCCAAATGGATTGAAGACCTCAACATGAAGCCAACCACACTGAACCTCATAGAAGAGAAAGTGGAAAGAAGCCTTCAATGCATTGGCACAGGAGACCATTTCCTATATATAACCTCGGTAGCATAGATACTGAGAGAAACTATTATTAAATTGGACCTCCTGAAACTGAAAAGCTTCTGTAAAGCAAAGGACATGATCAACAAGACAAAACAGTAGCCTACATAATGAAATATATTTAGTATTATTTATCACTTTTCTCTTCCTCTTCTTTATCATCCTCCTTTTTCACTCCATAGTTAATTTGTCCTCCACCACCATTTTCCCATTTGCTCCTTCATATCAGGTAAACATAAACCATTAGTGAGAACTACAACTGGTAAAACTGTAGAGAATGACTGACAGTGTGTTACCTATCTATAACATAGCCCCTACACCTAAGACTCAGGGCACATCAAGGAAGAGGGGACAGAAAGACTGTAAGAACCAGAAGACTAGGAAGCCTGTGTGAGGTTATATCTTCTAGCTATGACAGTGTACCGGCTGCCGGCGGTCGGTGGGGTTAGGAAATAACCAAGATAGTCCTTTTATAATAAATCAGTTTTAATAAAAGGGGAAATAAGGGAACTTACAGAACCTCGGGTCCAGCGGAGCAGAAGGTACGCAGGGGAGAGCTAAAACGGGGCTCCTCCCGGTGCCCCGATCCTATTTAAGGGGTATGCTACTCCGCTGGGGCAGCCACGCCCCTGAACGCAGGGATTGGGCCAGCTGCCCCAACATCTCCCCCTTTTGTCTAAATAAGACAGATTCAGAAACCAAATACAACTATATACAATGGGAACAGATCATATAAAATTACAAGAAGTAAACAATATCAGGCGAGGAATATATAACAAAAAATTTTTCTAATCACTCTACTTTAGGAAGTCTAAATAATCTAGAAGGTAGCTACCATTATCTAATCTTCAACCCCATCAAAGATCTGAGAAGGAGAGTAAAATTACCAAAGCAACCAGGAAGCACAAACGAGAAACTTCCAAAATGTGCAACAGAAGACAGAGACAATTGACTACCTGGGCAACCACACGAAGTCTTGATAGCAATGTTGAGGCAACCAACTTTGGCTGAGGCCTGAAAAAACCTGACATACCATTATACAATGGCAAGGAACCTTTAGTAGAACAATCCTATCCTGTCTTGGCAAGATAAGACAATTCTGTTTTATCCACTTATAGATATTTCGCAGTTTAGTCAGTAATGGAGGTATGGGCTTTTCTTTGCCCCAAGGCCAGTTCTGCCAAGTAGAAGACAAACTCCCAGTGGAGTGTCTTTGGTGCTCAACGTTCTCTCGGGAGTAGAGCATTGTTGCCAGGAGTGATTGTGTCTCATAAATACAAAACTCTAGGTTAGATTAAATGCCATGTTCTACAGCTCTTCAAAGAGATTGAAGATTATGCTATCTATACTAAATACAACCTCTATGTGTCTAAAAAACCTGATTGTCCTAAATATAAATATGACCAACATATAATTCTCAACACTTATGTAACTGTATGACTAATAGAATAGACAACTGTGCAATAAATGAAGACAATGATTTCCAAATGTGAACAGGGTCATTACATAAATAATATCTGAGGTAGAAATGTACATTGCAATATAGTAAAAAATGTCATTACATAAATAGTATCAGAGGTAGAGATGTACATTGCAATATAGTAAACGTCAATATAACAATTGTTTCAAACAGAGGTAGTATCATACTCTCATACAATGTTCAATATATCAATATACAAGAATCAACACTCATATAGTTTTTTAAAAAACAATAGCTCACAAAAATCAATTATTCCTTCAGATCACCAGTTAATCCCTCCCCCATATATATATATATATATATATATATATATATATATATATATATACATACATACACATAATTTATACCCCTGAGTCCATATAAAGCCTTCCACAACCCGACAACCCTATACCAGCCACCAATTAGTGTCCCTAAACCTGAGGGTAAACTTTGTTGGGGGGGGCATCATCATCCAAGATTGCTTCCAGCTGACATAGGGGTGACTTTTCTTCCCAGGGGTTCCTGTGAAAGCAAATGATGGTAGAATACCCAGGGTAACATTTCATCTAGGAAAAATGTGTTCAGCCTCTGAATTTTTTTAGAAAATGAGGCCAGAATGTTGTCAAAAATGTGCACCATTCAAAAGTGTTCTGTGCAATTGGTACCAAAAAAACAGGCCAAATATTAGCGCTACAAAAACATGACGTCATAATAACCAGTTGGAGTTGATGTCGCGGGGCCCCGTCTTCATCCTGGAAACTGCAAAGATTACTGAAGAAAAATTTTTGTCGTTTGTTGCGAGAGAGATAAGCATTATCTACAAAGACACATACAGACGTATATGTGCATATCTTCAAAGAAAGGTGCATTAAAGACAACCATAGATGTGAATGAAGGCAAAGAAGGCAAATATATTGGTACCATTATCAACATTATTGTTATTAATATTCTGTCTCATAATTTGACTCCTAACCTGAGACAGAAACTCTGAGAAATCTCTTATAAACAAGCTTGGAATTGGAGAGGGACTGGGCCAGAGTCCAACTCCAAGAAACCAGCTCTAAATATCTATGAAGAAATGCATATTGACACACATTCAAAAATTGTTTTTTATACTCACAGAGCTTACCCAATGTTAATGTTGATCCTTGTTGGGTAGCAATTGGTTCCAATTCATCAATATTCAAGGTATCCAGGGTCTCTCAGGTCCTTTGAAGGTGAGCGTCTTCCTGTGGGGATAAGAAAAGAACCCTGCCCCCGAACTATAGGTCTCTTACCATCAGTATGTTCACCATCCTTGTGCATGAATTGTTATTTTTCTTTTCCAAGGGGCTTCTCCTCTTCAAACTGAACCTTTATTAACTTTGATGGTATCTACGATTTTTCTTCTCCTGTGGAGACAAGAGCAAAACCCCTTCCCCTACGCAGCACATCCACTAACTTCCATTGTGAGGTTAGCACATCCTTGAAATAAACTGGTTGATTTAATTCAACAGACTTTTCCATTATCCAATGTCTTTCTGCAGCCGTTGTCCCCTTCTCATTAGCGTTGAGAAAATTCAAAGTTAGTAAAGCATTATGTAATCTATTTCTGGGGGTATTCTCTACCCCCTTTTGCTTGTTTAACATATCCTTTATAGTCCTATTTGATCTTTCAATGACTGCTTGACCTGTAGGATTGTAGGGTATGCCTGTAACATGCTTAATATTGTAATAGGCAAAAAAACGTTTCATTTTTCTAGAGACATAAGCTGGACCATTATCTGTCTTTATTTGTGCAGGTATACCCATGATGGCCATGACTTCTAATAAGTGAGTGATTACTGAATCGGCCTTTTCTGAGCTTAAAGCAGTTGCCCATTGGAATCCTGAATAAGTGTCAATGGTATGGTGTACATATTTTAATTTTCCAAATTCTGCAAAATGGAACACATCCATCTGCCAGATTTCATTCCTTTTGGTGCCCTTTGGATTAGCCCCTGCAGGCAGTGGTGCTTGGTTATAGAAAGAGCAAGTAGGGCATTTCTTTACAATCTCCTTAGCTTGTTGCCATGTAATAGAAAACTCTTTCTTCAAGCCTTTGCTATTGACACGATGCTTTTCATGAAATTCGGAAGCCTGTAGCACACTACCAATCAATAACTGATCAATATCTGCATTGCCACGTGCTAAAGGACCTGGCAGACCCGTATGGGATCGGATGTGTGTTATATACATAGGGAAAAGTCTGTTCCTGATCATTTCTTGTACCTGGATAAACAAAGAGGTTAGTTCAGTATCATCAGGTATGAATTCAGCAGTTTCAATATGTAAGATAACTTTCTGCATATTGTGAGTAGTAATAATGTTAAGAGGTTCCTTAAAATCCCTTAGCACCATAAGAATGGCAAATAACTATGCCTTTTGGACAGAATCGTAAGGACTTTGTTCCACCTTGCTCAAGTCTTCTGATTTGTAGCCTGCCTTCCCTGATTTATTAGCATCAGTATAAAACGTGTTGGCTCCAGTTATTGGAGCATCACGGACAATTCGAGGAAGAATCCAAGAAGTTCTCTTTATAAAGTTAAGCCTTTTGCTTTTTGGATAGTTGTTATTAATTTCTCCTAAAAAGTTAGCACAAGCTCTTTGCCATGGTTCATTATCTTCCCACAATTTTCATATCTCATCAGCGGTGAAAGGCACTATGATTTCTGCTGGGTCTATGCCTGCTAGTTGACGAAGTCTCAATTTGCCTTTTATGATTAGTTCAGAAACCTTTTCCACATAGGTTTTTAATTTCTTACTTGGCTTATGAGGTAGAAAGATCCACTCTAAGATAATATCATCTCTTTGCATTAAAATTCCTGTAGGAGAAATTTTTGAAGGCAATATAACGAGAATACAACTGAGTTCTGGATTCACCCTATCCACATGTGCTTCTTGCAATCTTTCTTCAACCATTGTCAGTTCTTTTTCTGCTTCAGCTGTTAATTCTCTGGGGCTGTTTAGGTCTCTTTCCCCATCTAAGGTTTTGTTTAAGTGAATTATCATATCAGGTGTTATCCCAACAGCCGGTCGAAGGCTGGAAATGTCTCCCAACAACCTTTGAAAGTCATTAAGAGTTTGCAGTGGAGAGTTATCTGTCTATGTTTCTTTCATTGGTTAATTAATAAAGAAAACTGCCTTGGCCCTTTAAGAGACAGAAAATTAGGTAGGTGGAGTAGACAGAACAGAATTGTGGGAACAAGGAAGTAGAGTGGGGAGACGCTTCAGGCAGTCACCATAGTGAGTCTCCATGCTGCTCCTCTCTGAGATGGACGCAGGTTAAGATCTCTCCTGGTAAGCCACACCTCATGGTGCTACCCAGACTACTAAATATGGGTTAAAGGAAGATGTAAGAATTAGCCAATAAGAGGCTGAAACTATGGGCCAGGCAGTGTTTTAAAAGAATACAGTTTCCGTGTAATTATTTCGGGTGTAAAGCTAGCCGGCGGCCGGGTGGCGGGACACAGCCCTGCTGCTTCTTTCTACATGACAGGGAAGCTATTCTAATTAATCTCAGCAGTACAGCTGCCTAAACAATACCACAACAATATCAATGCTATTTGGCACATCAATGTGGATAAAAAAATCTGAAGCCCTACCCCCATTGACTGAATATTCTGTCTTGACTGGTTCCCACAGTCATTAAGTCCCAAAGAATGCCCAATGTGTAGACAACTGCATCGACATAAAATCTGAGAGAACTTGGAAAATAATTCTAGACACAAAATAACAGAGTTAAGCACAGCTCCTTGATAGCAGCACTTTCTCGGGTGGCCTCTGCTTGCTAGAGGCAAGCATTCTCATTTAAGAGAGGCCTCCTGACTCAGCTTTAGCTGCAAAACCTTACAGCTTTTTAAAGAGGTCCTGACACAAAATACTTAAATAATGTTGATGAAAATCTGACTGCATGTTTTTGGTGGTGACGGGGTTGTGGCATAAAACCATAAAGTTGTGGCAATAAACATGGCTCCAGCTACTACCTCTAACATGAGGCTAGACTGTCAGAAAGCTAAGAAATGGGGTGGATCCAGCCATAAAATTAGCAGCTTTAATCCTAGTCATATTGCTTAGCAAATTAAAGACTCATGTGATCAGAAATAGAGAGACATAGAATAAAGAGAGATTCAAAGATGAAGTAAACCTCTAAAGGATTTAAAGTGTGTTTAATATATATGTAGGCTTGGGAGAAAAAAGGAAAGATAAAGTACTTAAAATTAAAAAGAAGGAGAGTAGTTGGGTGTGGTGGCATACACCTTTAATCCCAACACTTGGGAGACAGAGGCAGGCAGACCTCTGTGAGTTCAAGGTGTGGTGGCACAGGCCTTTAATCCCAACACTTGGGAGGCAGAGGCAGACATATCTCTATGAGTTCAAGGTATGGTAGCACACACCTTTAATCCCAATGCTTGGGAGGATGCAGAGGCAGACAGATCTCTATGAGTTTAAACTGTAGTAGCACACACTTTTAATCCCAATGCTTGGGAGGAAGCAGAGGCAGACAGATCTCTGTGAGTTTAAACTGTAGTAGCACACACTTTTAATCCCAGCACTGGGGAGGCAGAGGCAGGCAGACCTCTGTGAGTGCGAAGACAGCCTGGTCTACAGAGTGAGTTCTAGGACAAAGATACACAGAGAAACCATGTCTCAAAAAGCCAAAAATTAAAAAGAAAAAGAAAAGAAATAGAGTTCAAAACAAAGCAATGTTAAGATGGAAAACACACAGAGAATCTGGATACTGTATGTTATTATGTTCTCTTTGAATTGTTTGCTGAGTAAGGAGCAACAGCTGCTAAAAGATATTTGTTTATTAAAGCTGCTAAATTAATCAAGGATAGGAATTTTGAAAATACCTTGACTTTAAAACTAAAGTCAAAAGGCATGTTACTTTGGAGAAGATGTTTAGATTTTATTTTCACAGGAAATGAGAGGCTGTGGATTCATTCCAGGTTAAGAAAAATCAGGTTTGATCAAGGCAGACTACCTGAGAAATCTCCACTAGGAGTAGATGGTCCAGATGTCTGAGTTCTACATTTAGAACAGTGTCAAGACTGCTGCCTGAGGTGATCAATCCTCACAGGATACTCTAGTCATTATTTGATCATAATTCTAAATTTTCTTTAGGTCCCCAAAAGATTATCAGCACCCCTGAATCAGCAAAAAGTAGCATGGAAAACTATGCCCACATTCCCAAAAAATGGATTACAGATATTTTCCTTTGTTTAAAATGTTGGTTATAAGTTGCTATGGATAATGGTCAGGCAAAAAGCTAAACAATGTATATTAGGTTCAGAGTTCTTGTTTTGTTTTTTGTAAAAGGGGGTGCTGTGGGACAATGGTCTTTTATCCTGTCACTTGTATTATTTTTAATAAAATGCTTACTGGCCAGTAGCCAGGAAGGAAATACAGACAGGGCAACCAGGCAGGAAGTAGAGGTGGGGCAATGAGAACAGGAGAATTCTGGGAAGATAAAGCTCATTCTGCAGTCATGACCCAGATGCAGAGGAATCAAGATGTGCCTGCGTTGCCAAATAAAGTATTGAGCCACATGGCTAACATAGACAAGAATAATGAGCTAATGTAAGTTATAAGAGTTAATAAGAAGTCTGAGCTACTAGGCCCATCCATTTATAATTAATGTAGACCTCTGTGTCTTTTCTTTGGGACTGAAAGGCTTCAGATCCAGGTGGGACAGAAATCCCAGTCAACACCCCCCAGATATAAAACTAGAGACATACGAGGACTGCTGAGGGGCACAAGTAATCTTCTTCAGAAATGAGCCCCTGCTGCTTCTCTAACATCAGGTATGTCAGCCTTAAAGTAAACCCCCCAAAAAAGTAAAATATATAAAACCCTAAAAAAGGAGCAAAACTAAAAGAATACACCAAGCTGTATTTACATATTTATCCATGTGCATCAATAATTACTCAAGAAAAGAAAGCCATAAACTTAAGAGGTATCAGGGAGGACATGAGAGGTGTTGGAAGAAAAAGAGTGGTGATGTAAATGAAGTTATATATTAAAACTTAAAGCGAATTTAATTAAAAGAAAGAAATACAAATGGATGCTATTCTCTTACTCCAAAGTCAGGTTGTTTGTGCCTTATATAACTTTGTATCTAATTCTATAGTTTTTATGAAATGAGGTTTTGAAACCCTTATATGAACAAACTATCAAATCAATTTCCATTTGGGTCAGTTAACTTTATTTTGTACATGTAAAGATATATGCTATATCCTCATATACAGAACCATCTGGCAAATGTGACAGGCAAAGAATGATCAAGAGTCTGTGGAATACTTTGATATATACAGGAGTAAGACTGCTCAAGTCATTTAGACAATCTGGAAGAGCCCTTGGAAATACCTTTCTCTGCACTTCTTTGAGTCCCTGATACCTCTCTATGCTAGACTTTTGACTTCTGGCTCTCCTTTAGTTCTTGGTGCTTCCTATCCTTCTTGTTTCAATCAATATCATTTTATACCTCTTGATAAACCATTTAAATACTCCTCTATCTGGGCAAAGGTAAAATGGAATAATGTAGACAATCAAAGCATTTGAGCTTAAAATTTGCCTCAACTGGTAACAAGAAATATAACATGAAGGTTACCTTCAAATTCTTGGAGCAAGTCAAGGAAAACAGAAAAAGCCAACTATATGAGTGTTGCTTGGACTCCCCTGACCTCTTCTAACACATTTTTTTCAAATGGAGATTATTAGAGTCTGGAGGTATAATTTCAGGTTAGAGTACTTAACTAGCATGCTCTAGGTTCCCAATTCTATACTCAGCAAGTTATGAATTAATGAATGGATGAGCAAATAAATCTAATTATCCTTTGTTTCACTCAGCTTGCCAGTGGCAAGCTAGGCCTTTTGTCTCACTCCTGCCCAGTGAGGAGCCCTTATCCAGTAACAGAAGACCCATTGGAGGGGTACCTGCACAACAAGGATCCCTTATCCTGTAACAGAAGATCTATTGGAGGGGTCCCTGGCCAACAAGGGGCCATAATCCTGTACCAGAAAAAGTATCAGAGAGCATTTGAAGGAAGAGATAGGCAGGCGCCAAGGCAAGAATCACTTCAACAATCTGAAAAACATGAAAACACCAGAACCTAGCGATCTTACAACAGAATGACTTGAACACCCTAATATAGAAGTGGAAAAAATTGACAGTATGAAAGCAATAGTGACCCTTAAACTGAATATGAAAAACTCCCTTAAAGAAATGGATGAGAAATATAACAAAAACTTCAAAGAAATGACTAAATCCATAAATGATACCCTGGAAAACCAAGAAAAAACAATCAAACAGGTAATCGAAACAGCTCAAGAATTGAAAACTGAAATGGAAGCAATGAAGAAAACACAAACCGAGGGCCGACTGGATATGAAAAATCTAGGTAAATGAACAGAGACTACAAAAACAAGCATAACCAATAGAATACAAGAGATAAAAGAAAGAATGTCAGATGCTGAAGACACCTTAGAGAAAATAAACCCACTGATCAAAGAAAACAGAAAATCCAACAAATTCTCATCACAAAACATTCAGGAAATCTAGGCCACAATAAAAAGACCAAACCTAAGAATAATAGGGGTAGAAGAAGGAGAAGAATTACAGATCAAAGGACCAGAAAAAATATTCAACAAAATTATAGAAGAAAAATTTCACAACATAAAGAAAGATATTCCTATGAAGGTTCAAGAAGCATACCAAATACCGAATAGAATAGACAAAAAAATCCCCTCACCATATAAAAATCAAAACAAAAAAACATACAGAATAAAGAAAGAACATTAAGAGCTGCAAAAGAAAAAGATCAAATAACTTATAAAGGTAAACCTACCAGACTTACACCTGACTTCTCTATGGAAACCATGAAAGCCAGAAGATCCTGGATAGAGATACTGCAGAAACTAAGAGACCATGGATGCAAGCCCAGACTACTATACCCAACCAAGCTATCATTAACTATCAATGGAGAAAACAAAATATTCTAGGAAAAAAACAAATTTAAACATTATGTAGCCACAATTCCAGCCATACAGAAAGGAATAGAAGGAAAATCACAACCCAAGGAATCCAACAATGCCAACACTGCCTACAATAACTCAGTCATCTAGCGACCCTTCACCAGCACAACTCAAAGAAGGGTAATACACAAACTCTACTACCAAAAAAAAAAAATGACCGGAGTTAACAATCACTGGTCATTAATATCACTGAATGTCAATGGACTCAATTCCCCTATAAAAAGGCACAGGCTAAGAGATTGGATACGAAAACAGGATCCAACATTCTGCTGTTTACAAGAAACACACGTCAACCACAAAGACAGACATTTACTCAGAGTAAAGGGTTGGGAAAAGGTTTATCAAGCAAATGAACCCAAGAAACAAGCAGGTGTGGCCATACTAATTTCTAACAAAGTTGACTTCTAACTAAAATCAATCAGAAGAGATGGAGATGGACATTTTATACTCATAACAGGAATAATTCATCAAGATGAAGTCTCAATTCTGAATATCTATGCCCCTAATATAAAAGCACCCACTTATGTAAAAGAAACACTTCTAGAACTCAAGGCAGTCATCAAAACACACACACTAATAGTAGGAGACTTCAACACTCCTCTCTCACCAATGGGCAGGTCAATCAGACAGAAACCTAAAAAAATAATAGATTTATGGAGGTAATGAACCAAATGGACTTAACAGACATCTATAGAACATTCCACCCAAATAGGAAAGAACATACCTTCTTCTCAGCATCATATGAAACCTTCTAGAAAATTGAGCACATACTCAGTAACAAAGCAACCTTCCAAAGTTACAAAAAATTATTAGCAACCACTGGTGTCTTGTCGGATCACCGTGGATTAAAGATAGAATTCAACATCAATGCTACCCCCAGAAAGCCTACAAACTCATGGAAACTGAACAGTCAACTACTGAATCACTCTTGGGTCAAGGAAGAAATAAAGAAATTAAAGTCTTGCTTTAATTTAAAGAAAATAAAGACACAACATATTCAAACCTATGGGACACTATGAAAGCAGTGCTAATAGGAAAGTTCATAGCACTAAGTGTCCACTTAAAGAAAACAGAGAAAGCACACATTGGAGACTTCACAGCATACCTGAAAGCTTTGGCAAAAAAAAAAAAATAGAAGCAGACTCACATAGGAGGTGTAGAAGACTGGAAATAATCAAACTGAGGGCTGAAATCAACAAAATAGAAACACAGAAAACAATCCAAAAAATCAAAAAAAAACCCAAAAATCTGGTTCAATGGAGAAAATCAACAAGATTGACAAACCCCTAGCCAAACTAATCAAATGGCAGAGAGAGAACACGCAAATTAATAAGATCAGAAATGAAAAGGGGGACATTACCACAGACACAGAGGAAATTCAGAGAATCATTAGATCTTACTACAAAAGCCTGTATGTCAGAAAATTGGAAAATGTAAAAGAAATGGACATTTTTTTTTAGATAAGTACCATATATAAAAGTTGAACCAAGATCAGTTAAACAATCTAAATAGACCTGTTAGTCGTGAAGAATTAGAAGCTGTTATCCAAAACCTCCCTACCAAAAAAAGCCTAGGACCAGATGGTTTCAATACAGAATTCTACCAAACTTCTAAGGGGAGCTAATACCTATACTCCTTAATGTATTTCACAATATAGAAACAGAAGACTCATTGTCAAATTCCTTTTATGAAGCCACAGTTACCCTGATACCAAAACCACACAAAGACTCAACCAAGAAAGAGAATTACAGGCCAATCTCACTCATGAACATTGATGGAAAAAAAATTCTCTATAAAATACTGGCAAACTGAATCCAAGAACACATTAGAAAAATTATCCATTATGGTCAAGTAGACTTCGTCCAAGAGATGCAGGGCTGGTTCAACATATGAAAATCTATCAATGTAATCCATCATATAAATAAACTGAAAGAAAAACCATATGATTATTTCATTAGATGCTGTACAAGCATTTGACAAGATTCAAAACCCTTTTATGATAAAGGTCTTGGAGAGGTCAGGGATACAAGGTTCATACCTAAATATAATAAAGGCTATTTACAGCAAGCCGACAGCTAAGATCAAATTAAATGGAGAGAAACTCAAAGCCATTCTACTAAAATCAGAAACATGACAAGGCTGTCCACTCTCGCCATATCTCTTCAATATAGTGCTTGAAGTTTTTGCAATGGCGATAAGACAGCATAAGGAGATCAATGGGATTCGAATGGAAAGGAAACGTTAAACTTTCGATATTTGCAGATGACATGATAGTGTACATAAGCGACCACCAAAAACTCTACAAAAGAACTCCTACAGCTGATAAACACCTTTAGTAATGTTGCAGGATACAAGATCAACTCCAAAAAATCAGTTGCCCTCCTATACACAAAAGATAAAGACGCAAAAAGAGAAATCAAAGAAACATCACCTTTCACAATAGCCACAAATAGTATAAAGTATCTTGGGGTAACTCTAACCAAGGAAGTGAAAGATCTATTTGAAAAGAACTTTAAATTTTGAAGAAAGAAATTGAATAGGATACCAGAAAATGGAAGGATTTCCCTTGCTCTTGGATTGGTTGGATCAACATAGAAAAATGGCAATACTACCAAAAGCAATCTATAGATTTAATGCAATCCCCATCAAGATCCCATCAAAATTATTCACAGACCTTGAGAGAACAATAATCAACTTTATATGGAAAAACAAAAAACCCAGGATAGCCAAAACAATCTTATACAATAAAGGAACTTCTGGAGGCATTACCATCCCTGATTTCAAACTCTATTACAGAGCTACAGTATTGAAAACAGCTTAGTATTGGCATAAAAACAGAGAAGTCAACCTATGGAATCGAACAGAAGACCTGGATATTAACCCACAAACCTATGAACACCTGATTTTCGACAAAGGAGCTAAAAGTACACATGGAAGAAAGAAAGCATATTCAACAAATGATGGTGGCATAACTGGATGTCACCTGTAGAAGAATGTAAATACATTCTTATCTATCACTTTGCACAAAACTCAAGTCCAAATGGATTAAAGACCTCAATATCAATCTGAACACATTGAACCTGATAGAAGAGAAAGTGGGAAGTACTCTACAACACATGGGCACAGGAGACCACTTCCTATGTATAACCCCAGCATCACAGGTATTAAGGGCAACAATGAATGAATGGGACCTCCTGAAACTGAGAGGCTTCTGTAAAGCCAAGGACACTTTGTAAAGACTTGTAAAGACAAGGCAAAAAGGCTACCTACTGACTGGGAGAAGATTTTCACCAACCCCGCAATAGACAAACATCTGATCTCCAAAATATATAAAGAACTCAAGAAACTAGACTTTACAATGCTAATTAACCCAATTATAAGTGGGGTACTGACCTGAACAGAGAATTCTCAACAGAAGAAATTCAAATGGCCAAAAGACACTTAAGGTCACGCTCAACCTCCTTAGTGATCAGGGAAATACAAATGAAAACAACCTTGAGATATAATCTTACATCTGTCAGATTGGCTAAAATCAAAATCACTAATGATAGCCTTTGCTGGAGAGGATGTTGAGTAAGGGGAACACTCATCCATTGCTGGTGGGAATGCAAATTTGTGCAACCACTTTGGAAATCAGTGTGGCAGTTTCTCAGGAAATTTGGGATCAACCTACCCCAGGATCCAGCAATACCACTCTTGGGAATATACCCAAAAGATGCCCTATCATACTACAAAAGCATTTGTTCAACTATGTTCATAGCAGCATTATTTGTAGTAGCCAGGTCCTGGAAACAACCTAGATGCCCTTCAATGGAAGAATGGATACAGAAAGTGTGGAATATATACACATTAGAGTACTACTCAGCGTTGAAAAACAATGACATCTTGAATTTTACATGCAAATGGATAGAAATAGAAAACACTATTCTGAGTGAGGTAACCCAGACCCAAAAAGATGATTTTGCTATGTACTCACTCATAAGTTGATTCTAGACATAAATAAAGGTCAGTGGGCGTATAATTCCTGATCCTAGAGAAGCTAAATAAAAAGGTGAACCCAAAGGAAAACATATAGTTATCCTCCTGGATATTGGAAGTAGACTAGAATGGCAAGCAAAAATTGGGATCTTGTGAGTGGTTGTGGGTGGCGGTAAGGAGTGATGGGGAGATGTGGAGAGAAAAGTGAGGAGGGGAGAATGATGATACCCTGGGGAAATGGATGTTTTGGATGGAGGAAGGATAGATAGGGTTGCAGGGAAGAAGATATATTAATTATGGATTAATAATATTAATTAATAATATTAATTATTAATTTTAGGGTTAGCAAGATACTTCATTCTAGAGGGGTTCCCAGGTCTCCAGGGAGATGTCCCTACCTAGTTCCTTTGGCAGCTGAGGAGAAGGAGTCTGAAATGGCCCTTTCCTATAGCCATTCTGATGAATATCTTGCATATCACCATAGAAGCTTCATCTGGCGATGGATGGAGATAGAGACAGAGACCCACATTGGAGCGCAGGACTGAGCTCCCAAGGCCCAAATGAGGAGCTGAAGGAGGGAGAACATGAGCAGGGAAATCAGGATGGTGAGGAGTGCGCCCACCCACTGAGATGATAGGGCTGGTCTAATGGGAGCTCACCAAGGCCAGCTTGACTGGGACTGAAAAAGCATGGGATCAAACCGGACTCTCTGAACGTGGCGGGCTATGAGGGCTGACTGAGAAGCTAAGAACAATGGCACTTGGTTTTGATCCTACTGCATGTACTGGCTTTGGGGGAGACTAGTGTGTTTAGATGCGCACCTTCCCCGACCTGGATGGAGGGGGAGGGCCTTGGACCTTAGCAGGGCAGGGAACCCTGACTGTTCCTTGAACTGGAGAGGGAGGGGGAAAAGAGTGTGGGGGGGAAATGGGAGGTGGGGAGGAGGCGGTAATTTTTAATAATAATAATAAAAAATAAAAAAGAGAAATGCAAACACCATGACAGCCACAAACAGCCATTTTGATCTACAATGGTGTCTTGCCTGCAAGATATGCTAGGGAAATGGTGGCACAAAGCTTGTGAGAGTAACCAACCAGTATCTGATTTGACTTAAGGCCCACTCCATGAGATGGAAACCATATCCAACACTGTTTAGGTAAGCAAGAACCTGAAACTGGATAGCCCAGGGACCTGGAGCAAAAATCAAACACTATTGGTCTTTTTTAAAATGAAAATAAAAGAAATCCTTAATGACATTTTGTTATACTCATAGACAAGTGTCTTGCTCAGCCATCATCAGAGAAGCTTCCTCCTGCAGCTGATGGCAACAAATATAGAGATTCACCACCCACCATTAGGTAGAACATGAGAGATTTTGGAATGCAAATCTCTAAAGTGGGATATCTCCATCAAAGCACCCCCATAAGTGCTTAGGGATCCCTAAGGAAGAGGAGGCAGAAAGAGCATAAGAGCCAGAGTTGATGGAGAACACCAAGGAAACCTCTAAGTCAACTGAGAAAAACTCGTACAAACTCACAGAGACTGGGGCAGCATGCACAGGGCCTGCATTAGTCTGCATTAGGTCCTCATGCATATATTATACCTCCCATATTAGTGTTTTTATGGGATTCCTGAGTATATGAACAAGTGGATCTGTGTTACTTGTGCCTTCTTTTGGGTTCTTTTCCTTCTATTTGCTTGTTTTGTCTGAACACAATGTGTTAGTTTTTGTTTTATCTTATATTTTGCTATATTTTATTATTATCCTTTAGAAGTCTCTCCTTTTCTAATTAGAAACAAAGGGAGTGGATTGGGAAAGAAGAGAAGGAAAAGAACTGAGAGGGATAGAGAGAGAGGAAAGAGTAATCAGGACATATGTGAGAAAATAATCTACTTTCAAAAAATGTGAATATAAACCAATCAATAACATACATCATATGCAACATATAAGTTTAATGCAACCATGCCACAAAGGATGTGAAATGGCATTTTATGATGAGGATCTAAGCACAGAAATTCATACATAAATTATAATTAGTTCAAAGTTCTAAAGATGGTTACAAAACTAAGAGAAATGTTTTATATAATGGGAATAGCAAAAGCAAAATCATGAAAAGACAGAATCCTGGTGCATATTTATAAAATTGAGAAATAATAGATATCCAGTTAATATAATGTTATGCATTTAGAAGAAAGGAGATTAGAAAAGTCCCCCCCCCACACACACGGGAAGATGACAGCTCCTGTGTGCAAAGTTAAGAAATGTAGGCGTTGGTCAGTATACAATTTAAGAAAATTTTAGCAAGAGGTCCCTAAAAATTTATAAGATTATGATAAAAGTAATTATTTCAAACCAACTAGTTGTGCTATATAATAGCATAACTCAATATCATATTCTAAAATTAGAGAGAATATAAAAGGTCTTAGCTAGCTCTAGCTGAGAAAAATGCAAGGGACATAAAGTTTTTTGTATATGGGGAAAGTAAAACACACAACACATTGACTCAACTAGAAGAGAAACCTGACTAGATACAATCTTAAGTCATTTAGTCATCGAAGTGGATGACAAATAAGATAGCACTAAACAAGAAGCACCCTCTAAAAATAATGAGAGAAACACATAAGAGACTGTTTGAGACATTCAACACTTGTCAGACAGGTGAGAACAGATCATTTTTAACTTTTACATCTCAAGACATTAGGAAAATAGTTATATATATATTGAAAGAAATAGAATCTTACTCAAGGTATGAAATACATATGTATAAAAATCATCAGCAATGATAAGAATGCTCTAATGCAGATGGATGTGAATACTAGGTAAATGTATGTGTGCATGTGTGTGTACATGTGCATGTACAGGGCCTTGTGAATTACAAGGACCAAAATAAGTTCATCACAAGAAGTTGGGTAAAATATACATCATGAGACCAGGTGTGGTGGCACATGCATTTTAATCACAGCACTGTGATGCAGAAGCAAGTACATCTTTGAGAGTTCAAAGTCAGGCTCCCCAACACAGCAAGTTCCATGCCTGCTGGAGCTACATATTAAAACCTTCTCTCCAAAAGAAAAAGCACATTT
The DNA here is from genome assembly GCF_903992535.2 of Arvicola amphibius. Classification (NCBI taxonomy): domain Eukaryota; kingdom Metazoa; phylum Chordata; class Mammalia; order Rodentia; family Cricetidae; genus Arvicola; species Arvicola amphibius. The sequence goes on along the minus strand of NC_052065.1, from coordinate 130,907,253 downwards.
TCAGTCTCCTTGCTCCATATTTAGCACACTTCATTTCAAGATAAATTTAACTTTGATTTTAAAACACCAGAATTTCCATACTAGTCACTTTCAAATGTACAGTCCACTAATATTGAATACAGTCACATCATTACACAGCAAACAATCAGAACTCTGTGCTGCATAACTGCATATCTCATCCACTTTCATCCTCTGGTAAATACCATATTATTTTCTGTTTGTATGCCTTTGATTACTTTAGGTACCTCATAACTGGGAACTATTTAATATATATATATATGTATATATATATATATATATATACATACATACATATATTAATTTGTTTCACTTATTCTATCTAATATCTTCAGGATACATCCATTTTCAAGCATAGATCAAAATTTCCTTCCTTTTTAAGGCTAAATAATGTCCAATTATATAGATAAATCATATTATACTTATCTACCCATGAATGGACACTAGGTTGCTTCTACCTTTTGAGTATTATAAGTAATGCTGCTATTTGTGTATGTGTGTGTGTGGGGGGGTATCTTCTAAATGTTGGTATTATTCCCATTGAATATATACCCTGAATTGGGATTTCTAGATCACATGCTAGATCTATTTTAATTTTTCAGAAATCACCACATTATTTAAAAACCAACATAATCATTTCACAGTCTTGTCCCAAAAGAAACCAATAGTATGAAGACAAAATTTCAAAATATAGTTTGAGTTACATTAACGTTTGATATGGCAACACTTACACTGTTGGATAGATGTCCTAGTACTAAATGAGGCATGATTCCTCAATAAATACATGCCACCCTTTCATATTAAAACATGATTTTGTGTTCCATAATTAGCATAGTGTTTTAACATAGCAGTGTCATATTAACAAAATAATAAATCAGATTTCCAAATCTCTTATAGCCTTAGCTATGAACTTACAATCATCCTTGAAGGTACATTAGTTTAGAAACATTCATTTATTGTATTATTTTAGTTTTTACTAACAATCATTTTATTTTACATCCTGATCCCATTTCCCTCTCTCTCCCCTTATCCTGCTCCTCCCACCTTTCCCCAACCCCACTCCCCATCCAGTCCTCAGAGATGGTGAGGCCTTCCATGGGGAGTCAACAAAGTCTGTCAAATCACTTGAGGCAGGTCCAAGGCCCTCCTCCCTATATCTAGGCTTAGCAAAGTATCCTTCCATAAGGAATGTGCTCCAAAAAGCCAGTTCATTGTAGTGAGGTGCTGTGGGCAGGCCTGCTTTTCGTCCCGCCCGGCTCTCGGCTGCCTGGCTAGCTTAGCCCCAGAAATAACAACACACAAACTGTATTCATTTAAACACTGCCTGGCCCATTAGTTCCAGCCTCTTATTGTCTAATTCTCACATCTTGATTAACCCATTTCTAATAATCTGTGTAGCACCACAAAGTGGTGTCTTACCAGGAAGATTCTAGCGTACGTCCATCTTGGGCCGGAGCCTCATCGTGTCTGACCCAGAGAGCAGAGGCATGGCGATTTACTAACTTCCCTTCCCAGCATTCTGTTCTGTCTACTCCACCCACCTAAGGGGTGGCCAATCAAATGGGCCAAGGCAGTTTCTTTATTAACCAATGAAATCAACACAAACAGAAGACTCTCCCATATCAGTTCATGTACTAGAGATAAATACTGGTTATCACTTAAGAAAGTTCATTAAATCTTAAAATATAAGTATGTATATTTATGTACTGAATTCCATGTATTACAGGGTTGTTAGGTAAATAGTTGATAAAATGATTCCTTGTGACTTTTTTGGACATTTTTATTGTCACTTTTCCTGAGCCCCTCCTTCTTTTGTATTTATCTCTCTCCTCTCTAAAGATCCCCACCTTGTCCCATTTTCCAGATCAATGTCTTAAACATTCAACAATCTATACTTCAATTACTGTTTATTTACAGTAGAGAGACTAGCTAATTTTAAAACCAAAGTCTCTAAAATAATTTGATAAAGAGTGTATCATAAATTAGAATGATATCATAAATTAGCATTCCAATGATAAATACGAATTATTTAGAATTAAAATTGGGTACATAAAGGTCAGGGTACAGAAGAGTTGAAGTATTGGTGGTGAACAACAGAGAGATGTGAAGAATAAAGTATTTCCTGAAGAAATATTGGTAGTGTAAATCGCATCTCATTCATCAAGACGTTTTTTACATGTGTTTATAGTACTGATGAATGGGTGTTAGTAACCATTACTCATAAGAGATCAAACTTGTTTTTGTATACTTCTTGGAGTTCCCTAATAATAATAGAAATAACCAGCATGGTTCATAAGAACTCAGAGAGTCTGAACCAAAAACCAGAGAGCCTGCATGTGACTGACCTAGGCCCTTTATATATATACATATATATAGCAGTGTGTGTGTTTGTGTGTGTGTATGTACTGATCATCTATTAATAATGGGAGCAAGGGTTCTCCATAATGCTTTGCCTGGTTCTTGAGAATCTATTCCTCATACTGGATTGCCTTGTCCAGTCTTAATACAAGGGGAATTTCTTAGTTTTAAGCAATTAGATAAGCCATGATTTGATACCTATGGGATGTCCTGTTCTGAACAGAAATAGAGGAGGAGTGGATTGAGGGGTCCAGGGAAGGAGGAGGGAAGGAATGGAAGGAGAGAAGGTAGAGAGAAGAAACTGCAATCATGATGTAAAGTCAATCAATTAATTAATTTTTTAAAAAGATAAGTAGAAAATAAAAAACAAATATGCTAGGAGATCATCAAAATGATTCAATAGTTAAAAGTACTTGGTGACTATAGTTTGATCCCTGGGACTTACATGGTAGAAGGAAACAAAAAAAACTTTCACATGCTGTTCTCTGATTTGTACACAGCTCTATGGCATGCTTCTACTCACATACATACATACACACACACACATATATATGTATATATAATTATAATTGTCTTTACACATGCATTTTATCTAATCTTATTGCAGATTAGATTAGATGAGATAAGTATAATAACTTATCTATGTTAGAATAGTATATGTTTTTGCCTTCAGTAATAGAAATATTTTTAAACGTCAATTGGAAGTAGTATATGATTAAATCAAGATAAGCAGAAAAGTCAAAAGTAGTTAATAGGCAGAAAGTTTAATACAATGACCATCAATATAAGTTCATAGACAAAACCTCCTCCAAGACAGTTCAAAATTTTAAATCATTTAAAAAAGACTACATATTATAAATTATTTGGATTTTATTCAAATGAATGTTTTCCTAGGCAATAGATCTTAAATTACACTAGTTAGTTTGAAAATTCTCTGACATATAGAGTGAAATATGTATTTCATTTTGGAAAAGAATAAGATGTTCCTTTGGGTCAAAATTCCTAGGAATTGGGTAAAGAAAATGTTCAGACTGCTGGTAACCATGCTGTGAATAGAATTTAGTCATCTATGCTGTCAAAATCTCCCCCATAAATCAGTAATTTATACATTGGTTAAAAAGCAAGAAGTTATTCTGAAATGTGCAAAGGAAATATCTCATCATTACACTTCATCAATTACCTCTCTGGCATTAGCTCTCTAAAATACCCACCATGGTTGATTAGAATGAAGGTCTAGCATTCTTTTTTGTTGAAGGGATATTTCAGTAATAAACACAGTATGCCAACTACTGCTATTTCTCTTTAGTTAATATGTGGCACCCTGCAGTTTCAATGAGAAACCAAGAAACTATCATTCACAGCAGAAACTTAAAAATCTAAAAACTCAGAAATGTGCTTAAATTTCACATTAATTCAATGCTAATGCTAGTAAAGGTTTTGACTAATGATTGTGTTTTCAAATAAAGGAATCTGACATAATCCTATTCAGAACTGACAAAATCCATATCTATGAGTAGGTCATCTATATACATCTATACCCTGAAAGAGCTGCAATATCTGAATAGAAAGACAGATACTAGGGTCGGTATCTGCAGAAAGACTTTTCAAGCATACGTGGAGAATATAACTTATAGTATTTTGAATTAGAAATGGTCGCCACAGTCTTGAGCATTTGAATAATTGGCTCCCAGTTGGTGCTGCTTTTTTAAAAAGGCTTAGGTAGTGTGGCCTCACTGAAAGATGCATGTCAGTGAAGGCAGGCTGTATGAATATAAAGACTCGTGCTATAGGCACCTTTCTCTCACTGTTTCCTGCTTGTGATTCAAGATATGAGTTTCTCCACTTAATGATCCAGCCTTCTGCCTCTGCTCCATCATCATCATCTGGGTCTGTAAACTCAAACTCTTTCAACTGTTAGTTCCTTTGGTCATGATGTTTTGTGATACCATTAGGACCATAACTAATACTAGCCCATACTGGATTTAACAAGAAAATAATGAGATGTCTCCTGTTCAAAATTGTATTTGAATTACTACATAGATTAGTGAGATAAAAAGAGATAAAGCCATACAAAAATTAAAGGAAAAAAATAAAGCATTCTTATTTTCAGATGATATGATTCTATACATTAAAAACTCTATCAAAAATATTCTTATAGCTGATAAATATTTTTGGTAAAGAGGTAAGATGCAAAATTAATACAAAATTACTAGACTTTGTATATACCCTAAAATATACAAAAAAGTTGGGGAAACAATCTCATTCACAATAAAGCCAAAAAATAAAATTTAAAAATTTTTAATAATTATAATCTAATTAAGTATAAAATTTGTACAATGAAAAATTTAAGATGCTAAAAACAGAATATGAAAAAGATACCATAAAAATGAAAACACCTCCCATGTTCGTGGATTGGTAGGATGAATACTGAGACAACTGCCATCCTACCAAAAGCAGTCTACATATTCAACACAATTCACATTGAAGTTCCAACCCAAGTTTTCATGGAAATTGAAAAAAATCATGTTAAATTTCACTTGGAAACACAAAAGTCCAAAGGCATTGACATTACAAAGAGATATATTGAATAATGAATTATAACTAATGGCTCAAATATAAGCCCACATTCTCATAGCTACTTGCTTTTTACCGAAGAGGTAAAAAATACACAATGGAAAAATAAGTGCTCTCTTCAACAAATGCTATTGTTCAAATTGGAATATAGAAGAATGAAAATATATCCCAATCTCACGCTTTGCACAAACTAAGCTCTGAATAGGTCAAGAATCTAAACATAAGACCTAATACCCTGAATCTATTAGAGTAGAAAAGATAGAATATACTTCAATTTAAATCCCACGAATGGACTTTCTGAGCAGAATTAAGAAAGTACAAGCATTAAGACCAATGAGTGGTAGATAAGATCATATGAAACTTAAAATATTCTGTACAGAAAATGACACCAACATTCAACTGCAAGACAGCCACAATGGTTAAAAAAATGTTTGCAAGATATACACCTACCAGATGGTTAATGTCAAAAATATACAAAGAACTTAAAACTTAAACAGAAAATAAATAATGTAAATGAAAATTGGGACAAAAAACTAAACAGAAAATTCTCAGAAGAAGAAATACAAACAACTGACAAATGTCTCAAATGTTTGACATTGTTATCCATCAGAGAACTGAAAAGTAAACCTACCTTGAAATTTCATCTTACCTCAAGCAGAATGACTAACACCAAAAAGAGAAAGAAAGGAAGGAAGGAAGATGCATAGGTAATGAAAGACAAATTCTGGCATTGATGTTGTGTGTTGGTACTTATTCCTTATTAGTGGGACTGCAAACTGGTACAACTACTATAGCAATAAGCAAAAAGTTTCCTCAAAAATTTGGATATCACATGATTGATACAGCTAAACCACTGTAAAACATTCTCCCAAAGGACTTTATATCCCACTACGGAGATATTTTCTCATTTATGTTTCTTGCTGCTGTATTCACAGTAGCCATGATACTTAAATAGTCTAGACATTTATCAGCTAATGATTAGATAATAAAGAAATTGTGCATATACACAATGGAATATTAGTTGTTATTAAAAATAAAATTATAAAATTGACTCTAGAGGGGTTCCCAGGTGTCCAGGAAGATGCCCCCAGATGGTTCCTTGGGCAGCTGAGGAGAGGGAGCCAGAAATGTCCAGATCCTTTTGCCATACTCATGAATATCTTGCATATCACCATAGAATCTTCACCTGGCATTGGATAGAGAAAATGACAGAGCCCCACATTGGAGCACTGGACTGAGCTCTCAAGGTCCTGATGAGGAGCAAAAGGAGGGAGATCATGAGCAAGGAAGTCAGGACCGTGAGGGGTGCGTTCACCCATTGAGACTGTGGGACACAACTAACGGGAGACCACCAAGTCCAGTTGGAATGGGACTGATGGAACAGGCAACCAAACCGGACCCTCTGAATGTGGCTGACGGAGGAGGACTGAGAAACCAAGGACAACGGCGATGGGCTTGGACTCTACAGCATGAACTGGTTCACTGTGAGCCTTATCAGTTTGGTTGCTCACCTTCCTGGACTTAGGGGGAGTTGGGAGGACCTTGGACTTAACATAGTGAAGGGAACCCTGATGGCTCTTTGGCTTGGAGAGGGAGGGAGTGGGGGTATGTGTAGAAGGGAGGGGAGGGAAGGGGGAGAAGGAGGTGAGGAGATGGAATTTTTTAAAAAAAAAAGAATGTTAGATGATTTTTTGGAGATTCATAAATACTGCCTAATCACCCAGATGAAATATCATTGGTAGAAACAATGACACAACTCCAAGCCTATGTTGGTGAGGGAATGAGTTTTATCTTAGTAGTGTGGCAGGAATATTGGCATATGTTTGACACCTACATCAATAAAGATTTTTCTTAGCAACCCTTAAAAAAATTCACAGGTAAATGGATGAAGATGGATACAATCATTTTGAGTGATATAACCCAGATCAAGAAAGACAAAAGACATATGTCTTCTCTTATATGGGATTTCTAGCTTTGAATCTTCAAATGTATGAATATTGAAATTTAGAGAATCCATAGAAACCGTGAAATTAGTAAGAGACTAATGGTGATGGGGTAGGGGAAGGTTTCAATAGAGGAGGTATTAAAGGGGCATGGTCGGTCAGCAATTGGAATTAACCAAACTAGCTTTATTATAAAATATTCAGCTTTAATAAAAGGAGGAAAAGGGAAAAACTTACAAAGCCAGAGTTCCAGCGAAGCACAGGATACAAAGAGGAGGTGGGCCGCACACCTGCAAGATTTTATAAGTAAATATTAGCCTAAGGGGGACATGCCTTACAAACAAGGTGAACTTCTGGAGGCATTATCATCCCTGACTTCAAACTCTATTACAGAGCTACAGTAATGAAAACAGCCTGGTAGTGGCATAAAAACAGAGAAGTCAACCAATGGAATCAAATAGAAGACCCGGATATTAACCCACAAACCTATAAACACCTGATTTTTGACAAAGGAGTTAACAGTATACAATGGAAGAAAGAAAGCATCTTCAACAAATGATGCTAGAAGAACTGGATGACAACCTGTAGAAGAATGAAAATAAATCCATATCTCTCACCATGCACAAAACTCAAGTCCAGATGAATTAAACATCTCAATATCAATCTGAACACAATGAACCTGATAGAAGAGAAAGTGGGAAAGAATCTACAACATATAGGCACAGGAGACCATTTCCTATGTATAACCCCAGCAACACAGACAATAAGGGCAACAATGAATAAATGGGACCTCCTAAAACTTAGAAGCTTCTATAAAGCAAAGGACACTGTCAATAAGACAAAAAGGCAACCTATTGATTTGGAGAAGATCTTCACCAACCCTGCAACAGACAAACGTCTGATCTCCAAAATATATAAAGAACTCAAGAAACTACACTTTGAAATGCTAATTAACTCAATTAAAATTGGGGTACTGATCTGAACAGAGAATTCTCAACAAAAGAAGTTCAAATGGCCAAAAGACACTTAAGGTCATGCTCAACCTCCTTAGCGATCAGGGAAATGCAAATCAAAACAACTTTGAGATACCATCTTACACCTGACAGAATGGCTAAAATAAAAATCACCAATGATAGCCTTTGCTGGAGGGTATGTTGAGTAAGGGGAATACTCATCCATTGCTGGTGGGAATGCAAACTTGTGCAACCACTTTGGAAATCAGTGTGGCGGTTTCTCAGGAAATTTGGGATCAACCTACTCCAAGATCCAGCAATACCATTCCTGGGAATATACACAAGACATGTCCTATCATACTACAAAAGCATTTGTTCAACTATGTTCATAGCAGCATTATTTGTTATAGCCAGATCCTGGAAACAACCTAGATGCCCTTCAATGGAAGAATGGATAAAGAAAGTGTGGGATATGTACGCCTTAGAGCACTACTCAGCGGTAAAAAACAATGATATCTTGAATTTTACATGCAAATGGATAGAAATAGAAAACACCATCCTGAATGAGGTAACCTAGATCCCAAAAGATGAATATGGTATGTACTCACTCATTAGTGGCTTCTAGCCATAGAATTGAGCCTATATTTCATGATCTTAGTGAAGCTAGATAGGAAGGTAAACCCAAAGAAAAACATGTAGTTATCCTCCTGGATATTGGAAGTAGACAAGATTGCCAGGCAAAAATTAAGAGCTTGGGGCTGGGGGTAGAATGTGGGTAAGAGAAGATGGGGAGAGAGAAGTGAGAAGGTGAGGATGGGGAGAGCTTGGGGGAATGGGACAGTTGGGATGGAGGAAGAGTGGATATGGAATCAGGGAAGTATATATCTTAATTAAGGGAGACATTTAAAGGTAGGCAAGAGATTGGACTCTAGAGGGGTTCCCAGGTGTCCAAGTAGATGTCCACAGCTTGCTCCTTGAGCAGCTGAGGAGAGGGGACCAGAACTGGCCCTTTACTATGGCCATACTGATGATTATCTTGCATTATCACCATAGAACCTTCATCTGGTATTGGATGGAGATAGAGAGAGACCCACATTGGAGCACAGAACTGAGCTCCCAAGGTCCAAATGAGGAGCAGAAGAAGGGAGAACATGAGCAAGGATGTCAGGACCGTGAGGGGTGCGTCCATTCACCTAGACAAGGGGACTGATCTAATGGGAGCTCACCAAGGACAACTGGATTGGGACTGATGGAGCATGTGATCAAACCGGACTCTCTGAATGTGGCTGACAATGAGGGCTGACTGAGAAGCCAAGGACAATGGCACTGGGTTTTGTTTCTACTGTATGTTCTGGCTTTGTGGGAACCTAGTCTGTTTGGATCCTCACCTTTCTTGACCTGGATGGATGAAGGAGGAACTTGGACTTCCCACAGGGCAGGGAACCCTGACTGCTCCTTGGACTGGAGAGGGAGGGGGAGGGGGCTTGGGGGAAGAGGAAGGGAAATGGGAGGAGGGGAAGACATAAAAATTCGTAAAATTATATAATTTAATAAAAAAATACAAAAAAAGAAAACATGTCTTTTTATCCAACACAGGCTCTGCCTCTCCAGATGGCTTTCCTATGCTCTGCTCTTCACCATAATAAAGGGAAGGTATAGTTACCCTCTCTGACAAGTTCTACCAAGGGTTCATGAGATCCAGTGAAAACTGACATAAACAAACACTAAATTTTAAAAGAGCTGCCCCTTGCAGGCAGCACTAAATTTCAGACTATGGTTCTGGCTGTGAAAATGAGGACACTGTTAAGTATTAAAGGAGTAAAGAGCTTCAAAAGCAGGAAGATTTCAAACATGAAAGACAGCATGCAAAGATCTGTGTAAGCCATGGTAGAAGAAATAAGGAACAAACAGGCTTGAGAAGTTAATTGTGATCCTATGATTCAAGGCCACCTAACACCTACGTGTGACTATAGACAAAATAAAATGACATATAAAAGTCATTCAAGTTTTCTTTCTTGTGACATAAACAAAGGTGGAAATTATATAGCTTAAGACAAATCAAGTATAGTATATGTTACCAAATTCTTTTCGGCTGTAAAAACAATGAAATTATGTTATTTGTAGGAAAACACATGCATCATCATCACTATATTAAGAAAATTGAGTCAGTCTAAGAAAGACAAATGCATTTTTTCTATTATATGTCATTCCTCTATTTTATATAGCTCCCTAAAATCAAATGCATATGACTTGCATGTGCATGTAACATGAAAGAAGAAGATAAACTGTCTAGAGGAACAAAGAGGAAAGGATAATTAATATAGTGTAAGAGGGCATGGTAGAATATTGTCAGTGTATATACATGATTTTAACTGTTCTTATGTAACTAGATACTATGTATTATGAATACTTGGAATGATATTTTTGTTTTTTTTAAACTGTGTCTCCCTATGCAGAAGTTGCTATAATGAAACTCATTATGTAGATCAGGCTTGCTTTGCATTCACAGATATCTTCCTGCCTCTACCTCTGGAGTGCTGGAATTTTTGCTACCACACCCAACTGCAATAACATTTTTTAAATTAAATTAAAAAAAAATATCAGAGCAAAACCTATACAGGGCATTAAACTACCAATAAAGCAACCTGGCTTATGAAAAACAATTCCCATACTTCCTTGTGTAAGCCCTGAAGTATTTCCTAAGTCAATAAATATATTAGAAGTTGCTGATGGACTAATGAAATAGAAATTCCTTAAGTAACATTAGAAAAACTACACAGAATTAATTCCATGAGAGTTAACATGGGCATGACAACATCATTACGTGGGCTGTGGGACACTGAAAAAAATCTCAAAATTTGTATATTCCAGGTAATAGGATAAGACAATGAATCCAGGATTGTAGGAAGAAAATTTTGGCTACTCTGTTAGTTATTTTTATATTACTGTTGCCAGAACACACAAAAATAAAAGTAAAATAAAAAAGTAAAAGAAGTAAAAGAAGGAATTATGTATTTGTCTCATGGTTTCAAATGGAACAGTTCATGGTTACTAAGCCTGATCCACTTGGCTAGCACATCCAGGCAGTGAGAGTATGTTGTTGAGAAGATTCCTTCTACTTATAGCGAAACAGAATTCAAAACATGAGGGGAAAATGTGTCTAGAAAAAGCAGTTCTACAGATTCTCAAAAAAAAAAAAAGAAATTCAAATGGCTGAGAAATTCTTAAAGAAATATTCAATGCTTCTAGTCATCAGGAAAATGGAAATTAAAATTACTTTGAGATTTCATCTTATACCCATCAAAATGGCTAAGATCAATGAAAAAAGTGACAGCTCATGCTGCTGAAGATGTCAAATAAGAATAACAACCATCGCTGTCCCTTCCCAGCATGCACCCAGAACCCCCCCCCCGTCTTTGGGGCCTCAAAATCCCACAGCTCAGCCTATTTGGGCACCGGGGACCTGGAATTGAGTGCACCCTGGCCGGTGGGAGGTCCCCTCCTTCATTAGCCTGCCTGCAGCAAGGTAGGCCCTTTGTCAGTGAGCTGCTTGGCCTGCAAAGAGACCTGACAGTCTGCCAGAGGATCCATCATTCATTGGGGTGAGTGAATTTAATTCATTGGGGTGAATTGAACTTCTAAAAGAAGACCCAAAGGGGATTATTCAGAGGAACAAATCGGCAGGCGCCAATGCAAGAATTCCTCCAACAATTTGAAAAACAACATGAAAGCACCAGAACCCAGCAAACTTATAACAGGAGGACTTGAACACACTAATCAAGAAGAAGTAGAAAAAATTGACTTTATGAAAGTAATAGAGTCCCTTAAACAGGAGGTGAAAAACTCCCTTAAGGAAATGGATGAGAAGAATAACAAAAAGTTTGAAGAATTGAATAAATCCATAAATGATATCCTAGGAAACCAAGAAAAAACAATCAAACAGATAATGGAAACAGTGCAAGACTTGAAAAATGAAATGGAGGCAAGGAAGAATACACAACCCGATGGCCAGCTGGATATGGAAAGTCTATGCAAACGAACAGAGACTACAGAAAAAAGCATAACCAACAGAATACAAGAGATAGAAGAAAGAATCTCAGATTCTGAAGATACCATAGATAAAATAAATTCACTGATCAAAGAAAACATCAAATCCAACAAATTCTCATCACAAAACATTCAGGAAATCTGGGACACAATAAAAAGACCAAACCTAAGAATAATAGGCGTAGAAGAAGGAAAAGAAATACAGCTCAATGGTCCAGAAAATATATTTAATAAAATTATAGAAGAAAACTTCCCAAACCTAAAGAAAGATATTCCTATTAAGGTTCAAGAAGCTTACAGAACACCAAATAGACTGGATCAAAAAAAAAAAAATCCCCTCGCCATATTATAGTCAAAACACAAAACATACAGAATAAAGAAAGAATATTAAGAGCTGCAAAGGAAAAAGGTCAAGTAACATATAAAGGTAAACCTATCAGACTAACACCTGACTTCTCTATGGAAACCATGAAAGCCAGAAGGTCCTGGATAGATGTTTTGCAGAAACTAAGAGACCATGGATGCAAGCCCAGATTACTATACCCAGCCAAGCTTTCATTCACTATAAATGGAGAAAACAAAATATTCCAGGATAAAAACAAATTTAAACAATACATAGCCACAAATCCAGCCTTACAGAAAGTAATAGAAGGAAATTTACAAACAAAGGAGTCCTGCATTGCCCAAAATAACTCATATATCTAGCGACCCTTCACCAGCACATCTCAAAGAAAGGAAACACACAATCTCTACTACCAAATAAAAAATGACAACCGGAGTTAACATCCACTGGTCATTAATATCACTTAATATCAATGGACTCAATTCCCCTATAAAAAGGCACAGGCTAAGAGATTGGATACGAAAACAGGATCCAACATTCTGCTGTTTACAAGAAACACACCTCAACCACAAAGACAGACATCTACTCAGAGTAAAGGGTTGGGAAAAGGTTTATCAAGCAAATGGACCTAAGAAACAAGCCGGTGTGGCCATACTAATTTCTAACAAAGTTGACTTCAAACTAAAATCAATTAGAAGAGATGGAAAGGGACACTTTATACTCATTACAGGAAAAATCTATCAGAATGAAGTCTCAATCCTGAATATCTATGCCCCTAATACAAAAGTACCCATTTATATAAAAGAAACATTACTAGAACTCAAGACAGCCATCAAACCAAACACACTGATAGTGGGAGACTTCAACACTCCTCTTTCACCAATGGACAGGTCAATTCGACAGAAACCTAACAGAGAATTAAGAGACTTAATAGAGGTAATGAACCAAATGGACTTAATAGACATCTATAGAACATTCCACCAAAACAGGAAAGTATATACCTTCTTCTCTGCTGCACATGGAAACTTTTCGAAAATTGACCACATACACAGTAACAAAGCAAACTTCCACAGTTACAAAAAATATTAGTAACCACCTGCATCTTATCGGATCACTGTGTATTAAAATTAGAATTCAACAACAATGCTGCCCCCAGAAAGCCTACAAACTCATGGAAACTGAACAGTCAACTACTGAATCACACCTGGCTCAAGGAAGAAATAAGAAAGAAATTAAAGTCTTTCTTGAATTTAATGAAAATAAAGACACAACATACTCAAACTTATGGGACACTATGAAAGCAGTGCTAAGAGGAAAATTCATAGCACTACGTGCCCACTTAAAAAAAACAGAGAAAGGCACACATTGGAGACTTAATAGCACACCTGAAAGATTTAGAAAAGAAAGAAGCAGACTCACCTAGGAGGAGTAGATGACTGGAAATTATCAAACTGAGGGCAGAAATCAACAAAATAGAAACACAGAAAACAATCCAAAGAATCAATGAAACAAAAAGATGGTTCTTGGAGAAAATCAACAAGATTGACAAACCCCTAGCCAAACTAATCAAAAGGCAGAGAGAGAACACACAAATTAATAAGATCAGAAATGAAAAGGGGGACATAACCACAGACACAGAGGAAATTCAGTGAATCATTAGATCTTATTACAAAAGCCTGTATGCCACAAAATTGGAAAATGTAAAAGAAATGGACACTTTTTTAGATAAGTACCATATACCAAAGTTAAACCAGGACCAGGTAAATGCTCTAAATAGTCCTGTTAGTCACGAAGAATTGGAAACTGTTATCAGAAACCTCCCTACCAAAAAGAGCCCAGAACCTGATGGGTTCAATGCAGAATTCTACCAGAACTTCCAAGAAGACCTAATACCTATACTCGTTAAGGTATTTCATAATATAGAAACAGAACAGTCATTGTTAAATTCCTTTTATGAAGCTACAATTAACCTGATACCTAAACCACACAAAGACTTAAACAAGAAAGAGAATTACAGGCCAATCTCACTCATGAACATCGATGCAAAAATTCTCAATAAAATACTGGCAAACAGAATCCAAGAACACATTAGAAAAATTATCCACTATGATCAAGTAGGCTTCATCCCAGAGATGCAGGGCTGGTTCAACATACGAAAATCTATCAATGTAATCCATCATATAAATAAACTGAAGGATAAAAACCATATGATCATCTCATTAGATGCAGAAAAAGCATTTGACAAAATTCAGCACCCCTTTATGATAAAGGTCTTGGAGAGATTAGGGATACAGGGGTCATTCCTAAATATAATAAAGGCTATTTACAGCAAGCTGACAGCTAACATCAAATTAAATGGAGAGAAACTCAAGGCTATCCCACTAAATTCAGGAACACGACAAGGCTGTCCACTCTCTCCTTATCTCTTCAATATAGTGTTTGAAGTTCTAGCAATAGCAATAAGACAATACAAGGGGATCAAGAGGATTCAAATTGGAAAGGAAGAAGTTAAACTTTCGTTATTTGCAGATGATATGATAGTGTACATAAGCGACCTGAAAAACTCCACCAAAGAACTCCTACAGCTGATAAACTACTTTAGTATCGTGGCAGGATACAAGATCAACTCCAAAAAATCAGTCGCGCTCCTATATACAAAGGATAAGGAAGCAGAGAAAGAAATCAGAGAAGCTTCACCTTTCATGATAGACACAAATACCATAAAATATCTTGGGGTAACTCTAACCAAGGAAGTGAAATACCTATTTGACAAGAACTTTAAGTCTTTGAAGAAAGAAATTGAAGAGGTTACCAGAAAATGGAAGTATCTCCCTTGCTCTTGGATTGGGAGGATCAACATAGTAAAAATGGCAATACTACCAAAGGCAATCTATAGATTTAATGCAATCCCCTTAAAGATCCCATCAAAATTCTTCACAGATCTTGAGAGGACAATAATCACCTTTATATGGAAGAACAAGAAACCCAGGATAGCCAAAACAATCTTATACAACAAAGGGACTTCTGGAGGCCTTAGCATCCCTGACTTCAAACTCTATTACAGAGCTACAGTATTGAAAACAGCTTGTTATTGGCATAAAAATAGAGAAGTCGACCAATGGAATTGAATAGAAGACCCAGATCTTAACCCACAAACCTAGGAACACCTGATTTTTGATAAAGGAGCTAAAAGCACACAATGGAAGAAAGAAAGCATCTTCAACAAATGGTGCTGGCATAACTGGATGTCAACCTGTAGAAGAATGAAAGTAGATCCGTGTCTATCACCATGCACAAAACTCAAGTCCAAATGGATTAAAGACCTCAATATCAATCTGAACACACTGAACCTGTTAGAGGAGAAAGTGGGAAGTTCTCTACAACATTTGGGCACAGGAGACTGCTTCCTACATATAGCCCCAGCAGCACAGACATTAAGGGCAACATTGACTAAATGGGAAAACCTGAAGCTGAGCAGCTTCTGTAAAGCAAAGGACACTGTCACTAAGACAAAAAGGCAGCCTACTGACTGGGAAAAGATCTTCACCAACCCCGCAACAGACAAAGGTCTGATCTCCAAAATATATAAGAAACTCAAGAGACTAGACTTTAAAATGCTAATGAACCCAATTAAACAATGGGGCACTGAACTGAACAGAGAATTCTCAACAGAAGAAGTTCAAATGGCCAAAAGACACTTAAGGGCATGCTCAACCTCCTTAGCAATCAGGGAAATGCAAATCAAAAGAACGTTGAGATACCATCTTACACCTGTCAGAATGGCTAAAATCAAAAACACCAATGATAGCTTTTGCTGGAGAGGATGTAGAGTAAGGGGTACACTCATCCATTGCTGGTGGGAATGCAAACTTGTGCAACCGCTTTGGAAAGCAGTGTGGAGGTTTCTCAGGAAATTTGAGATCAACCTACCCCAGGACCCTGCAATCCCAATGTTGGGAATTTACCCAAGAGATGCCCAATCATATTACAAAAGCATCTGTTCAACTATGTTCATAGCAGCATTATTTGTAATGGCCAGAACCTGGAAACAACCTAGATGCCCTTCAGTGGAAGAATGGATGAAGAAAGTGTGGAATATATACATATTAGAGTACTACTCAGCGGTAAAAAACAATGACATCTTGAATTTTGCATGCAAATGGAGGGAAATAGAAAACACCATCCTGAGTGAGGTAACCCAGGCCCAAAAAGATGAACATGGGATGTACTCACTCATAATTGGGTTCTAGCCATAAATAAAGGACATCGAGCCTATAATTCGTAAAAAATCCTAGAGAAGCTATATCAGAAGGTGAACCCAAAGAAAAACATATAGTTATCATCCTGGAAACTGGAAGTAGACAAGATTGCCGGACAAAAAATGGGAACATGGGGTGGGGTGGGGTGGGGGAGGGGGGATGCAGAGAGAAAATTGTGAAGTGGAGGATGGGAAGAGCTTGGGGGAATAGGATGGTTGGGATATAGGAAGGGTGGATAAGGGAACAAGGAATTAAATATCTTAATTAAGGGAGCCATTCTAGGGTTGGCAGAGACTTGACTCTAGAGGGGTTCCCAGGTGTCCAGGAAGATGCCTCCAGCTAGGTCCTTGGGCAGCTGAGGAGAGGGTGCCAGAAATGTCCAGATCCTATTACCATACTCATGAATATCTTGTATATCACCATAGAACCTTCACCTTGCGTTGGATGGAGAAAATGACAGAGCCCCACATAGGAGCACCGGACTGAGCTCCCAAGGTCCTGATGAGGAGCAAAAGGAGGGAGATCATGAGCAAGGAAATCAGGACCTTGAGGAGTGTGTTTACCCATTGAGATGGTGGGACAGATCTAAAGGGAGACCACCAAGTCCAGTTGGAATGGGACTGATGGAACAGGGGACCAAACCGGACTCTCTGAATGTGGCTGACGGTGGAGGAGGACTGAGAAACCAAGGACAACAGCAATGAACATGAACTCTACAGCATGGACGGTCTCTTTGTGAGCCTTGTCAGTTTGGTTGCTCACCTTCCTGGACTTAGGGGGAGCTGGGAGGACCTTGGACTTAACATAGTGAAGGGAACCCTGATGGCTCTTTGTCTTGGAGAGTGGTGGAGTGGGGGTATGGGTGGAAGGGAGGGGAGGGAAGGGGGAGGAGGAGGGAAGGAGATGGAAATCTTTAATTAAAAAAAATGAGGAAAATAAAAGTAAAGAAAAAGAAAAAAAGAATAACAACCATCTATTGCTGGTGGGAGTACAAACTTAAAATGAACCATGAAAATTGGTATTATAGTGTCAGAGGAAGATGAGAATTGACCTACCTCAAAATCCAACTATATTATTTTTGAGCATATACCCAAAGGATACTTCCTTCTACCACTGAGACACTTGCTCAGCCATGTTTATTACTGCTTTATTAATCATAACCAAAACTTTCAAACAATCTAGATGTCCCTCCATAGAAGAATGTTTTTTTTTTAATTTGGTACATTTATACACTGGGGTATTGCTCAGCTGTTAAAGAAATGTCACTATGAAATTTGTGGGCAAATATATGGAATGAGAAAAACATCCTAAGTGAGGTATTCCATACACAGAAAGACAAATATGGTATATATTTTCTTATATATGGATTTATATGTAAACCCAATGATAACCAAGCTATAATCCACAGAATCAGAGAGATTAGGTATAGAGTAAAGGACTAAGGTGGACAGATAAATCTCCCTAGGAAAGGGAACTAGAATAAATTGTTATGAATGGATGGAGGGGCTAGAAGAAGAATATCAAATGTGAAGGGGAATCAAGATGGAATTAAATAAGGGTCATTTGAAGGGTAGTGTTGAAGCTCTAAACAATAGAAACTTCCTAAAATACATGTATATATGAGGGTTATCTAAATGAAATCACCAAATAATGGAAAAGACAGAGCCACAATTAGTCATCTTTTATCACCAAAAAAAAGCCTCCAGTCCCAGGAGGATCTGGTTACATCTAATAGAGTTAAAAACCCATGTGAACCCATAAACAAGCCAGGCTAATGCCAAACCTATAGGTTGCTCTCCACAAACTGACATCAAGGCCCCATGGCTAAAGACAACATATACACAACTTTTGAAAATAGAGAAGTCAAGCTGGTGCCTACCTAGAGCCTTCATCCTACAGGATAGAGTCCTGGGTATCAGAAGGTACCATGCATGCTGCCAAAGAAGAAATGCTAATTTACTGGCTTATATCTTCCTTCTAAGTCTTATATTCTAAGTTTTCATAACCTCTGAAAATAGTTCCACCATCTTGAGAACAAGTTTTCAAAATACGAGCTTTGGAGGCCATTGTATATTTAAATCAGAACAGCTACCAATTGTTATGATATTGCAAGTATCTGGAAATATTATCTTTCTTAACTAAACATAGTGGACTAAAGAAGGATAAAACTTTGTGCTCTTCTAGAGCACATTAATTAACCACGGTGACATTTGAGATTTCTTGAGTCTACTATTAGCCAGACTTTTGTTAATTCGATTAGAAAAGCAAGAAAGTTGTAATTTCCAGTATGACAAAGACCGATCCGAGGAGACATTGCTGGAAATCTGTCCAGAATTTGGCACAGGCCACAAAATGTTATAGATTTTCACATTTCTACTGCAGAACAATCTGTCATAGAGAACTTAAAAAGAGGTTTTGAGAGTAAAAACTTTATTCAATAACCTCAAATAATTATCTGAAGTTCTGGGATCATAACACACACACACAAACACACACACACACACACACACACACACACACACACTGGAAACATTTCTAGGTGGTTGTATATTTAGAAGGAATAATACTTTAACTTAGTTTCACTTTCATTATAGTGGGAAGTTTTTAAGATATTGAAAATTAATTGAAGCAATAGACACATAAGATGAGATGTGTAAAGCCAATTAATCTCTTCAATTATTTCAAACAGACATCTCTAACTTGGAATAATCTCAGAAGCAGCTCTGGAACCAAAGGTGAGAGACTTCATAACCAAAGATAGAGGAGGTCAGATACTGGCTAGTGGCCAAATTACAAATCCAAGGACAATAGTATTCACTTAATAAGAGGTCACCAAATCCAATCTCCTAACCAGAGTTAGTGCAAGCACATAAAAGCCCATAAAACAAATTATCACTGGAATAAATAATTGGAAAATTCCTAGAACTATATCAGGTCCAACTTCACGGTTATATCCAAGGAGAATCAGCATTCTCCCATTCTGCACCTCCTCAGTCAGAAATAAGCAGATAGTGAAAGCAACTCAATCACATATTAGGACAAAAGAAAGTAGAGACAAAGTTGTGTTGTTGGCTGCAAAGAAAAATGTTGCAATAACTTAAGACAAAAGTGCAAAGAAAGACTTTTTGATATTCTCAAGAGGAAAATAAAAATTTGTTTATGATCTCAGCCTCCTTATTCTGATTATATCCATTTAGCCCAACACAGGAAAGTATACTGAAATCATATAAAGAGATTTTTGTTGTTGCTGCTGTTAGTAGTAAGAATTTATAAAACTTGTTGGCTATGGTCAAAAGCAAATGGCTATCATTTACATCAATTGCTTATATTAAAATGCAAATGAGGTACTTTGTCTATAGCATTGAAAGAAAAGCAGATTAGTTTCCCATCGGGAAATCTTTAGAATGGAACAAGTTCATATGAACCTAACTGCTCAGTCTACTCAAGACTGACCATTTTGAGGCAAGGTGATTGTATCAGTCCTTCGTGTGATCAGTAACTCACCATAGAGATATTATTTTATTTTATTTCCTATTTTTGACTTTCCTAGTTTGTCAACACAACTTGCTCCAGCAGATGTTTTTTATAGTAATTGTGGAGTCCTACATATCTACATGAGACAAACAGGTAGAATGACCTGCTTAGAGTTACATAGCTTATAGAAGTTAAATACATCTATAACTCTAGATTTATAAATGTCATTAATCATAATATCTTGAAATAAGCAGAAAAGCATGAACACATATGCCTGAAAACACACAGAGATATATGTAGCTCATAAAGGATTCACTATGCTGGTTGGATAGAAAGAACAGAAGTGAATATCAGGTTACTTAAAGCAACATAAGAAAACAATGTGGAAATACTGACATTCAAGTATACAAAGGGGACGAGTGGTTGTGGCACATGCCTTTAATCCCAGAAATTGGGAGGCAGAGGCAGGTGGATCTCTGTGAGGTCAAGGCCAGCTAGGTCTACAAGAACTAGTTCCAAGACAACTAGGACTGTTACACAGAGAAACCCTGTCTCAAAAACAAACAAAGAAAACAAGGGGGATTTGAGAAAGTAAGCCAGGGAGTCACATGTAAGTGATGAGTTGCAGAACCAGATCAGGGACTTGCTGATATGGCTTTTTTTTATTTATGAAGTTCAAAGTACATTGGAGTAGTTAGTCGTATCTTTCCATATGCTACTTAACAGGATCAGTCCTGTTAGCATGAAATAAAAACAGAAAGCAATTTTTTACAGTTCATCGTTTATATTAAAAGCCATAATGAATGGCTGGGGGTGGGTTAGCAAGCAAAGTGCTTATTGCACAAGAATGATAACATGTATTAAGAGCCTTAGCTCTCATGTAGACCTCAAGCATGCAACAAAATGCTTATAACTTCAGTTAAAGTAGGATGAGATAGCTGAGACAGGCCAGTTTTGAGAACCTGAAGGCTAGACAGCACAGGCCAGATGGCAAATTTCAGTTTCAGTTGGAAACTTTATCTTAAAAAAATGATGTGTTCAGATGATTAAGGAAGACATCTTTATGTCAAACTCTGGCCTACATGTACACACACACACACACACACACACACACACACACAGAGAGAGAGAGAGAGAGAGGTAAGCATGCCTATACATATGATGGAGGGCTTTCATTGGTTAATTAATAAAGAAACTGCTTGGCCCAATAGGTCAGAACATAGGTGGGTGGAGTAGACAGAACAGGATGCTGGGAGTGAGGCAGATGCTTTAGGCAGTCGCCATGCTTCTCCTCTCCAAGACAGATGCAGGTTAAGATCTCTCCTGGTAAGTGACTACTTCGTGGTGCTACACAGATTACTAAATATGGGTTAAAGGACGATGTGAGAATTAACAAATAAGACGTTGAAACTAATGGGCCAGGCAGTGTTTAAATGAATACAGTTTCTGTGTAATTATTTTGGGTAAAGCTAGCCAGGTGGCGGGACACAGCTCTCCTTTCCATCTACATACATATGTTATCTACACATGCATACAATACATAAATACATAAAATAATAAGAACCAGATTCCATCTGAACTGGTGAGTGAATGCGGACCCTGGGGCAACCTGCCCTGGAAGAGAGTACAGACCCCCTCTCCCCAGCTCCCTCTGCAGGCTTGTCTCTGTTTCTCCTGTCCCTGTCTCTCCCAAGCTTTCCCTAATGTTCTCAGGTGTCCTGCTCCTGTTCTAAGGCCATCCACCCAAAGGGATCAGACTCTGGCCTCCAGGCAGGTCTGAGGATTCCTGCAGAGGGGTGCGGGCTCCTTCAGATTGTGCTGCCAGGTTCACTGTGTGATATTCCATCCCACCTGCCCCCACCTTGGCCCTTTTGTCTGGGCGGTGAACCTGGGCTGCCTGGAATCCCTGATCCTATGCACTGACATTCCATCTGAACTGGTGAGTGAATGCGGACCCTGGGGCAACCTGCCCTGGAAGAGAGCACAGACCCCCATCCCCCAGCTCCCTCTGCAGGCTTATCTCTGTTTCTCCCGTCCCTGTCTCTCCCAAGCCTTCCCTACCGTTCTCAGGTGTCCTGCTCCTATTCTAAGGCCATCCACCCAAAGAGGTCAGACTCTGGCCTCCAGGCAGGTCTGAGGATTCCTGCAAGGGAGTGCGGGCTTCTTCAGATTGTGATGCAAGGAATAGGTCCTCCTCTGGCACTGGGGAGATCCAACCAGTTTCAGTCACAGCATAGATTGGTCTAGAACACGAAGCGCCCCCGGGCTCCTTTTGAAGGAAGAGATGGGCAGGCGCCAATGCAGGAGCTCCTCCAACAACATGAAAGGCAACATGACATCACCACAATCCAGACATCCCGAAACAACAAGAATTGAACACCCTACCCCAGAAGATATAGAAGAAACCGACCTTAAACAGTACTTTATGAAAATAATAGAGGACCTTAAACAGGAGGTAAAAAACTGCCATAAAGAAATAGAGATGACAAACAAAAAGGTAGATGAAATAAATAAATCTCTCAAAGATACCCAAGAAAAACAAGAAAAAGCAATCAAACAGGTACAGGAAACAGTACAAGACCTGATAAATGAAATGGAAGTATTGAAGAAAACACAATCTGAGGGACGACTGGAAATGGAAACTCTTAGTAAACGAACAGAAACTTCAGAGTCAAGTATTTCCAACTGAATAAAAGAGATGGAAGAAAGAATCTCGGACTCTGAAGATACTATAGAGGAAATAAATTCACAGATTAAAGAACTAAACAAATCTAACAAATTCTTAACACAAAACATTCAGGAAATCTGGGACACCATGAAAAGACCAAACCTAAGAATAATTGGGGTAGAAGAAGGAGAAGAATTACAACTCAAAGGCCCAGAAAACATATTCAACAAAATTATAGAAGAAAACTTCCCCAACCTAAAGAAGGATGTTCCTATGAAGGTACAAGAAGCCTACAGAACATCAAATAGACTGGATCAAAAGAAAGCATCCCCACGCCATATAATAATCAAAACACAAAACATACAGAATAAAGAACAGATATTAAGAGCTGCAAAGGAAAAAGGTCAAGTAACATATAAAGGGAAACCTATCAGAATTACACCTGATTTCTCAATGGAAACCATGAAAGCCAGAAGAGCTTGGATAGATGTGCTACGGACACTAAGGGAACATGGATGCAAGCCTAGACTACTATACCCAGCAAAGCTTGCATTCACCATTGATGGAGAAAACAAGATATTCCAGGACAAAAACAGATTTAAACAATACGTAGCCACAAATCCAGCCTTGCAGAAAGTAATAGAAGGAAAATCACAACCCAAGGAGTCCAACAATGCCCACAATAACTCAGGCATCTAGCGACCCTTCACCAGCACAACTAGAAGAAGGGAAACACACAAACTCTACTACAAAAAATGACCGAAGTTAACAACCACTGGTCATTAATATCAGTTAATATCAATGGACTCAATTCACCTATAAAAAGGCACAGGCTAAGAGACTGGATACGAAAACAGGATCCAACATTTTGCTGTTTACAAGAAACACACCTCAACCACAAAGACAGACACCTACTCAGAGTAAAGGGTTGGGAAAAGGTTTATCAAGCAAATGGCCCTAAGAAACAAGCCGGTGTGGCCATACTAATTTCCAACAAAGTTGACTTCAAACTAAAATCAATCAGAAGAGATGGAAAGGGACACTTCACACTCATTACAGGAAAAATCCATCAGAATGAAGTCTCAATCCTGAATATCTATGCCCCTAATATAAAAGCTCCCACTTATGTAAAAGAAACACTTCTAGAACTCAAGGCAGCCATCAAACCACACACACTAATAATTGGAGACTTCAACACTCCTCTCTCACCAATGGAAAGGTCAATCAGACAGAAACCTAACAGAGAATTAAAAGACTTAATAGAGGTAATGAACCAAATGGACTTAACAGATATTTATAGAACATTCCACCCAAATAGTAAAGACTATACCTTCTTCTCTGCGGCTCATGGAACCTTTTCGAAAATTGACCATATACTTGGTAACAAAGCAAACTTCCACAGTTACAAAAAAATATTAGTAACCACCTGTGTCTTATCGGATCACCATGGATTAAAATTAGAATTCAACAACAATGCTACCCCCAGAAAGCCCACAAACTCATGGAAACTGAACAGTCAACTACTGATCCACACCTGGGTCAAGGAAGAAATAAAGAAAGAAATTAAAGTCTTTCTTGAATTTAATGAAAACAAACACACAACATATTCAAACCTATGGGACACAATGAAAGCAGTGCTAAGAGGAAAGTTCATAGCACTAAGTGCCCACTTAAAGAAAATGGAGAAAGCACTCATTGGTGACTTAACAGCACACCTGAAAGCTCTGGAAAAAAAAGAAGCAGACACACCTAGGAGAAGTAGAAGACTGGAAATAATCAAACTGAGGGCAGAAATCAACAAAATAGAAACACAGAAAACAATCCAAAGAATCAATGAAACAAGAAGCTTGTTCTTGGAGAAAATCAACAAGATTGACAAACCCTTAGCCAAACTACTCAAACGGCAGAGGGAGAACACACAAATTAATAAGATCAGAAATGAAAAGGGGGACATAACCACAGACACAGAGGAAATTCAGAGAATCATTAGATCTTACTACAAAAGCCTGTATGCCACAAAATTGGAAAATGTATAAGAAATGGACAGTTTTTTAGATAAATACCATATACCAAAGTTAAACCAGGACCAGGTAAATGCTCTAAATCGTCCTGTTAGTTGTGAAGAATTAGAAACTGTTATCAGAAACCTCCCTACCAAAAAGAGCCCAAGACCAGATGGTTTCAATGCAGAATTCTATCAGAACTTCCAAGAAGACCTAATACCTATACTCGTTAAGGTATTTCATAATATAGAAACACAAGAGTCACTGCCAAATTCCTTCTATGAAGCTACAGTTACCCTGATACCTAAACCACACAAAGACTCAACCAAGAAAGAGAATTACAGGCCAATCTCACTCATGAACATTGACGCAAAAATTCTCAATAAAATACTGGCAAACCAAATCCAAGAACACATTAGAAAAATTATCCATTACGATCAAGTAGGCTTCATCCCAGAGATGCAGGGCTGGTTCAACATATGAAAATCTATCAATGTAATCCATGATATAAATAAACTGAAGGAAAAAAACCATATGGTCATCTCATTAGATGCTGAAAAAGCATTTGACAAAATTCAGCACCCTTTTATGATAAAGATCTTGGAGAGATTAGGAATACAAGGGTCATTCCTAAATATAATAAAAGCTATTTACAGCAAGCCAACAGCTAACATCAAATTAAATGGAGAGAAACTCAAGGCTATCCCACTAAATTCAGGAACACGACAAGGCTGTCCACTCTCTCCTTATCTCTTCAATATAGTGCTTGAAGTGCTAGCAGTGGCAATAAGACAACATAAGGGAATCAAGGGGATTCAATTTGGAAAGGAAGAAGTTAAACTTTCATTATTTGCAGATGATATGATAGTATACATAAGCGACCCCAAAAACTCTACAAAAGAACTCCTACAGCTGATAAGCTCCTTCAGTAACGTGTCAGGTTACAAGATCAACTCCAAAAAATCAGTCGCCCTCCTATACACAAAGGATAAGGAAGCAGAGAGGGAAATCAGAGAAGTATCACCTTTCACAATAGCCACAAATAGCATAAGATATCTGGGAGTATCTCTAACCAAGGAAGTGAAGGATTTATTTGACAAGAACTTTAAGTCTTTGAAGAAAGAAATTGAAGAGGATACCAGAAAATGGAAGGATCTCCCCTGCTCGTGGATTGGGAGGATCAACATAGTAAAAATGGCAATTCTACCAAAAGCAATCTATAGATTCAATGCAATCCCAATAATGGTCCCATCAAAATTCTTCACAGAGATTGAGAGGACAATAATCAACTTTATATGGAAAAACAAGAAACCCAGGATAGCCAAAAAAATCTTATACAATAAAGGTACTTCTGGAGGCATTACCATCCCTGACTTCAAACTCTATTACAGAGCTACAGTATTGAAAACAGCTTGGTATTGGCATAAAAACAGAGAAGTTGACCAATGGAATCATATAGAAGACCCAGATCTTAACCCACAAACCTATGAACACCTGATTTTTGATAAAGGAGCCAAAAGTACACAATGGATGAAAGAGGGCATCTTCAACAAATGGTGCTGGCATAACTGGATGTCAACCTGTAGAAGAATGAAAGTAGATCCATACCTATCACCATGCACAAAACTCAAGTCCAAATGGATTAAAGAACTCAATATTAATCTGAACACATTGAGCTTGATAGAGGAGAAAGTGGGAAGTACTCTACAACAAATGGGCACAGAGAACGGTTTCCTACGCATAACCCCAGCTGCACAGACATTAAGGGGAACACTGAATAAATGGGACCTCCTGAAGTTGAGCAGCTTCTGTAAAGCAAAGGATATTGTCACTAAGACACAAAGGCAGCCTACTGACTGGGAAAAGATCTTCACCAACCCTGCAACTGACAAAGGTCTGATCTCTAAAATATATAAGGAACTCAAGAGACTAGACGGTAAAATGCCAATTAACCCAATTAAAAAATGGGGTGCTGAACTGAACAGAAAATTCTCAACAGAAGAAGTTCAAATGGCCAAAAGACACTTAAGGTCATGCTCAACCTCCCTAGCTATCAGGGAAATGCAAATCAAAACAACTTTGAGATATCATCTAACACCTGTCAGATTGACTAAAATCCAAAACACCAATAATAACCTTTGCTGGAGTGGTTGTGGGGTAAGGGGTACACTCATCCATTGCTGGTGGGAATGCACACTTGTGCAACCACTTTGGAAAGCAGTGTGGCGGTTTCTCAGGAAATTCGGGATCAACCTACCCCAGGACCCAGCAATTCCACTATTGGGAATCTACCCAAGAGATGCCCAATCATACTACAAAAGCATTTGCTCATCTATATTCATAGCAGCATTATTTGTAATAGCCAGATCCTGGAAACAACCTAGATGCCCTTCAGTGGAAAAATGGATGAAGAAACTGTGGAATATATACATGCTAGAATACTACTCAGCGGTAAAAAACAATGACATCATGAATTTTGCAGGCAAATGGATGGTAATAGAAAACACTATTCTGAGCGAGGTAACCCAGACCCCAAAAGATGAACATGGAATGTACTCACTCATAATCAGTTTCTAGCCATAATTAAAGGACATCGAGTCTATAATTTGGGATCCTTGAGAAGATAATAAGAAGAACCTCCACCTGACGATAGATGAAGAAAATGACAGAGCCCCACATTGGATCACCGGACTGAGCTCCCAAGGTCCTGATGAGGAGCAGAAGGAGAGAGAACATGAGAAAGAAAGTCAGGACCGTGAGGGAACCTCCATCTGGCGATAGATGAAGAAAATAACTGAGCTCCACATTGGAGCACTGGACTAAGCTCCCAAGGTCCTGATGAGGAGCAGAAGGAGAGAGAACATGAGAAAGAAAGTCAGGAACGTGAGGGGTGCGTTCACTCATGGAGACGGTGGGACAGAACTAATGGGAGATCACCAACTCCAGTTGGAATGGGACTGATGGATCATGCGACCAAACCCGTCTCTCTGAATGTGGCCAACAGCGGGGGCTGACTGAGAAGCAAAGGACAGTGGTGCTGGGCTCTGATTCTTCTGCATGGACGGGCTCTGTGGGAGCCTTCTCAGCTTGGTTGATCACCTTCCTGGACCTGGGGGGAGTTGGGAGGACCTTGGTCTTAGTATATAGTAGGGAACCCTGATGGTTCCTTGGCCTTGAGAGGGAGGGAGGGGAGGTATGGATGGAGGAGGAGGGGAGGGAAGGGGGAGGAGGAGGGGAGGGAAGGGGGAGGAGGAGGGGAGGGAAGGGGGAGGAGATGTGGAGGAGATGGAAATTTTTAAATATAAAAAAATAAAAAAGTGAAAAAAAATGAAAAAAAAATAAATAATAAGAACCATACTGAAAGGTAGAACATTTTTTAAAAGCCAGTGTTCCTCTCACTAATTAATAACACTATCCTCTGAAAATCCAAGAAGAATCAGGACAGCACAGACACTTGTAACAGAAGAGTATAGGAAATAGGGAGTTTCCTCAAAAACAGAACAGTATATTCTTGAAAATGATATAGATGAGTACACAACGAAGATGAGCAGAAGGGATAGTGGACCCCTGGGGAAAGAGAACTGTAAGTGCCATATCTGACATGAGCTGACTCTCTGGAGTCCATGGCTATGAGGGTAAAGGGAAGAGACCATCTGCTCCACCTTCTAAACATCTGTTATAAACTAAGACTGATGGCATGTGTCATATCAGGAGGATCTTGTGAACAAAACTGCTGAGCCGTACATGATCTGAGCTAATGCAGAAGTTGCCAAAGTTTGAAGACCTAGATTCTAATCCCAATTCAACTACCAATTTACTATGGAACAAGGGGAAACTGCTTAACCCTATTCTGTCTTAAGTTCTCCATTGGCAAAGGGGTGGTAAAACAGACACTCTTGGGATATTCCAATATCACATTTTGTATTCTTGATAGGTACATATAACTACAAAAATCTTATTAAGACAGTTCATCCTTTTCCCTTTAAAGGTATCTCTCCATTTCAGTTCAGAGAAGACAAATTTAAACTATTTCATCCTATGTTTACTTTTAGAGAAAAATAGGCCACATTAGTCTTTTGACAAAAGAGAAGTTAAAGGAACTAAAAGAAATTCAGACACAATAATTGCATTGCAATATATCCTCCCAACTGGAGAAACAATCTCCATTCATTGTATTTGTGATCTTATAATAAATATTTCACTATAAATTACATAGCAAGAGTTTATATCTTATAGGTTATACAGTTATAAAAATTCTTGGGTTTTTCTACATATAAATTCCCTTGGAAATAATAAAGAAGAGTTCAGTATTTGCCCCTGAATTCATCATACTAACAAATGCTCTGGTGAGAATAGATATATATTTAATATAAGTTCATTATAGAAGACATCAAATAAATTCAGTAACATTTATTTGGTATTTTCAGTCCAAGCTAGAAAACCCTAGAGGATTTAAAAGAGAATCCACTTACTACATTCATTTCTAGAAGAAAGAAGTTAGAAAGCACATTAAGTTGGTTCATAGCTTATCCTCTGATTATCATACTTGTCCATATGAAGCAAATTTAGCAAAAACAAAGTCTCATTTATCTGTTAATGTCTACTTGGTCATGTAACAGGTAAGAATTGGTGAGGAAGAACTAGGATTTTTGTTAGTTTTATTTGTAACTGGAAACCCAAGCCAGGTCAAGTTTAGAACTGACTAGTATCTATAATGCTAAACTTAAGTTCAAGTATTTCAGTTAATTGCTATAGACAACAAAGTCTAAAGTTTGCAGCACAGACTTTGAGGATATTAACATTTTAGAGATTGTTTTGGCATGGAAAATTTACCAGTGGCCACATCCTAATAGAATAATTTCTCCTACTCTCACAATTTTTAATGGGTCCTTAGCAAGGAATCAGGCCTGGAGAGCATCTCCCCCACCTATGTTGGAATTTTGGCTGGATCGATTTTGTGGGTGATCACAAGTAAATACATGAAGTTAAGAAAAGGGCATATTGGAAGGGATTCCTGGAGTTGGAGGGGGAAACTAGCTATAATCATGTTTCATAATATACATGACAGAAATTCTCATGAATAAAAATAAATCATATAAAACATTGTAAATATCTCCAAGAAAACAACTTGTTAAGCTGATGTTATTTTAGTATGAATCTCTCAGATAGCTTATCACTCAAATAAAGATTGAAAGTGGGCATGATTTGAGATTTATAAATGGGCAAATACAAACATTTTAGTCAAAATGCATTTCTGTAGAATTACTCTCAATAATCAAGATATAGAATCTACCAAAACTGAATCCAACCCACTCATTAGATGAATGAATAAAGAAAATATCACACATATATGGGGCAGGGGTGCTGGAGATTATTCAAGTTTTCCAAAGTATGAAATCCTAACATTTGTGACAACACAAATAAACCTGGAGAATGTTATATTATGTGAAACAAGCCAGACACAGAAAGACAAAAGCACATGTTCTCATGTGGGATCTAAAAATGTTGAACTGAGAAGCAGAAAGTAGGAGGGTGTTTTTTATGGACTGAGGTAGATGTTGGAAAATTGTGAAATGTTGATCAAAGGGCATAAATTTTACATCAGAAAAAGGACTAAGTTGTGGAATTCTGTTGTTTAGTGTACTAACTGTAATTAGTGACAATTAATAGCATACTTGAATACTCTTACATAATGCATATCAAATATTCTTAACATATGAGTAAAAAGAAAATCATGAGATGATGTATGTGTTACTTTGCTTGGTCATGGTAATTATTTCTCAATATGTACCTATCTTAAAATATATTACACATAAAATGTTTAACTTGTCAATTGTATTTCAATAAAGCCTTGGGAAAAGATTCAGGATACAGCACAAAGTATAAGATGATTTAACTCAAATAGTCTTCTATATACACCTATTAAAGCAAATACACCTTGAGCCTTGGAGACACTAAACAACTGACAAAAGGAAGAATGAGACACCTTAGAAGCAGATAATAAAGGCTACTAAAGGGAGGCATAAATATGTAGTACTCAAACACAGTCTCCATCATCAGACCTTCCTCAATCACTAATGGTATGTAACATTTTATGTGCACAACTCTGGTGCAACACTTTGAGGCAACTTCATAGCAAAACAAGAAATATAACCACTGAAATAGCTACAAGGTTTAAAAAAAGAAAATAGTAACTGTTTTTAATGTAATTTACCTACATTGCAGGTAGACAGCTATGGAAAATATAATAGTTCCTCTATAAATTTAATATGAGATGATGTGGTCTGGTATATTATTTATCCAGTTATCTGGGCATCCTAAAACATATCCAAATTGGTATATAAAATTCATCATCACACCCATCAACTCTAAAAAATAGATGTTTAAAATAAAATGTGCACACAAACGTTCATACCATTACCATTCACAATACCTAAGGGACAGGAACACCCCAATTTCTAAAAACATTAAATTACAGTAAATTTATACAATAAAATATCTTTCATCTTTAAAAAGGAATAAAATTCTGAGTGTTTATACATGTCCTAAAGTTAATATATCTCATATAATATCCTAAGTTTAAAAAGTCAGTAACAAAGAACACATTGTATAATTACACTTATATTAATTATTCATAAGAAATTACTAGTTTTCATGGACTGCTTGAAGACATCAAAGGGGATAAGAAAGAATCACTCAATTTCTATGGGGTGGTATAAATATTCTTGAAGCATGAAGTAATGACTGTTATTACTCAGAATGTGCTAAAATGGTTACTTTAAAATTATTTAAAAGAGGATTCTGGTGGTAAGTTTAGTATTTATGAGCACTGGTCCTGCTCTTCCAGAAGGCCCAGGTTCAATTTCCAGCACCCTCATGGCAGTTCACAGTGGTCTGTAGCTTCAGGGGATCCAGCACTCACTTCTGGCCTCCATCAGCACTACATGTACATAGTGCACAGATACACATGCAAGGAAAAACACCCATACACATAAAATAAAAATATATTTTTTTAAATTTTAAAAAATAATTTAAGTGGTAAAAGTCATATGAAATTTACCACAATTTTTAAAATTCACATAATGATTGCAAATTTAGCTCACTGATTTCAAAGTCATACATTTTATTCTTAGTGCTAAAAACAAGGTCAAATGATAAGAAATATGAAGAATTATATTTTTTTGCTCTAAAAGTAATCCATAGGTACTGGAGGCAAATGTGCAGCAAAATTAATTGATATAATAAAAAATTATATTTTCATTTTGAAAGATATATTAATTACTAAAATAAACATTTCCTGATATGTGGGACTTCATGATATTTGGAATGATATAATGAATTTTCTAAAAGTTATCTTAAATGGACATCAAAAATTGTATAATAACTGAAGCAAGCATAAATGTTAGTCAACAATTGTCAAAGTTAGAACAAAATAGAATATTTATACAACTGAAAGGGATGACAGACAAGACCATTTCATATATATCTAGATGTATTATTTCCTCTGTCTTCCTGCTATGCAACCTTGGGATAAAGCCATGAGCCTGATTGGTAACAGTGAATCTATGATTCACCAAAGTGTTTCTAGTACTGCCAGTGATTTAACACATTGGCCCTCATCCAGAGTGTTTAACGCCAAGTTCCATGCTATGTACTGTTTAGAGAGGGTTGTGTGACGTTTGGAGGCCCATATGGCATGTTCTTGTTTCAGACCTTCTATTACTATATAATATAAGATCTTTCCAACAAAAAATACATGGAATTGATTAAAGAATCATAATCTCTTCCTGACATCCAGGACATAAAAGCTGTATGTTAAGAAGATAAGACCCAATGATTTATTTGAAGTTCTGTGATATGTAGCACAGGTACACAAAATCAGTACATACTGAAAATTATAAATCAAGAAGATATTGGGGAAAGAAGACTGAGTTGTAAAAGGAGCAAGAATTATATATAAAAGAACTCAGACATAAGCATCCTGCTTACAGATGGAGTTACTGATTAATTTCTCTGTTCATGCTTTTTTGCTTGCTATTCATAAGCTTTACTACATAAAGGTGATAATCAGTCAAATATGAAGTTAAAAGATAAAGCAAGTTTTGGACAACTAAACAAAAAGAAATGTGAATTACAAATGGCTGGAAAGAGCAAGTTCTTTACAATATGACTCATCAGTTAGCCTGTGCTTCACTCTTGACTTCATGTTCACATGTACACAAATTGTCAGTCCCAAATAGCAGATTAAAATTTGTAAGATTGAAAATTCTATGTCAGTGATGGTGAGTTTCTAGGATACATAAATGATTGCTTACATCCACCATGTCATTGGTTATTGAGCACAAATAAGTTGAAATTTTCTTAACATATAATCTTCTTCAATGGTTATATTCACACTAATATTTTCTAAGCAAAAGGCATTTGATAGTCAATGGATGTGGCCACTATCTGTTAATTATTTTGTCAAGTGCCTTAAAATGCCAAACTTCACATTTAAAAAATCAAAAGTTACAGAAACCCCCATTACAGAATAATTGAAGTCCACAAAATGCCTTTCTTGTTTACAAACATGTAAACTATATAAAAGACCATGACTTGCTATCCAACATGGTGCCCCTACAAAAGAACTAAAATGACAGTACTTATGCTTAGGAGACTCAGACTTCATAGCATCTTTTCACTCTTTAAAATTCAAAACTGTCACTTTCTCATTTCTACAAGCCTTGCAGCATGCTTGGTTAGCCAGCTAAGCTCTGCCTGTGTCAGAAAGTCTACCTAATGGCACCTGCACAAATGGAAAGTATGATGTAATTGTTTTCAGAATGGGGCTCATCTAACATGCAACTGTTACCACACACATTGCTTACAGTCTCTCACTCAGGCAGATGAGGAATGAGGATTTAAAGAGCTGTTTTTTCCAAGGGAATTGACGGAAGTATTCTTTATAGTCTCTGAGAGAGGTTAATATAGAAGACCGTTTAAAGGACAATTTTTAAGAAAACTTCAGTTGTGAAAGAATATTGAAGAGGGAAAACACATTTCATAGTGCATGGTAGAGATTTGTCCAAACATTAAAGTCATCCTATAACCCTGACCTCTGTTTTTATTGGAGACATTTGTGTTTAATCCCTCTCCATTGCAGCCTCTGCTCTTCCTTGATATAAATCTAAATTTCTCCTCTGTGCTCATGACTATGCTGTGAAGAAAAGGATCAATCACGCTATCACCAGTTTTGCATCATCACTCCATAGCAAGGTGAAATAGGAGCATAAAATGGCTGTGGGGGAAGAATTTGTTTAAATATAACTAGTTTCGGTTTCTTACCAGCAAAATGGTAAGAAAGATGATGGAAAACATATGAAGTGCAAATGCGTCTATCTTTAAGGCAGATCCATTTCAAAACTTTTCACAGCATGAAAGCCATTGTGTGATGCATGTGAGTGTTTAGACTAGTAAAACACTCTAATCAGGTTGCTACTGAACACCAATATTTCTCTCTATCAGCTGTGGGCACTTTTTAAATTCATGTTTCTAAAGTATCTAAGTACACTGAAGGTTACTTAGGAAATGAAGTTTGATTTTATATTTACAACCAGGAAAATGTTTTAAGGAATATCAACTGCCATAAATTCTAAGACCAAATAAAAGAAACAGAATGAAGCTTAGTAATATGTAGGGAAATAACAGAGATACTTCTGTATGTTTGGAGACCGAGATGAAAACAAGAGCAAGAAATAAGAAAGAGCTCTATGCTATGAACACTCTAGCATTCGTTTGAAAGCAAGGTACTCAAGGAGCAGGGAAACAAGCCTAGGTTCTAATTCAGAATGGAGCCACTTCTATTTAACTTCAACAAGTAATGCCTACTTCTTTTAAATATAGATATTTCATTTAAATGCAGGTTTTGAATAACTGCTCTAAAAAGGTCCAACTGTTAGAAATGATCTACTATTACAAGGGCTTCTCATGCTTGTTTAAAATCAATCATTTTAACACTGCCTTTGTAGTAAAATCATGATACAAGCCTTTCTTTCTACAAAGCCTTCTATTAATTCTAATGTTATAGTGCTCTCTACTGGTTATAAATGAGAAAACTCTTTCGCTAGGAAAAAGCCATATTTTTCTCTAGGTTCACAGTTAAGTTTATTATAGCATCTCTCCAATGCACCACACAGCAACAAGAAGCTGAGGTACAGCAAGGAGCAGACTCCTGTAAGGGAGTCTTAACACTGCAGCTTTGTCATGAACCATTATATTGGGGGCACTTGGAGAAAAGGTCCCTAGCTCCACAAAGGGAACACTTGGCCTAGCTCTAAGATTAATGTAAAAGGTATTACCTAATAATGAGTCAGATTAGAATCTTGGCTTTAAAATAAAATATTCTTATGAATCTGTATGAGATTGTCTAATTTAAGGTCTCTATCGCTGTGACAAAATACCATGACCAAAATGCAAATTAGGAAGGAAAGGATTTATCCAGCTTATAGTTCTACATTACTGTTCATCACTGAAAGAAGTTAGGACAGGAACTCAAACAGAGCAGGATCCTGGAGGCAGGAGCTGATGCAGTGTAGACAGAGGCTGGTCATTCATTTCCTGAGTGCCCAGACCCGAAATAATCACACAGAAACTATTATTATAACACTGCTTGGCCTATTAGCTCACACTTCTTAGTGGCTAGCTCTGACATCTTAAATTAACCCATTTCTATTCATCTGTGTATTGTCACATGGTTGTGGCCTACCAGTAAGGTTTCATGCAGCGTATGGCATCTGTCTCCTGTGGCACATACATGGCTTCTCTCTCACTCTGCCTACTCTCTCTGTCTATCTTTTTCAGCCTGATTATATTCTGTTAACCTACTGGCCAAAAGCAGCTTCTTTATTAACTGATGGCAAAAAAAAGCATATTCACAGCATACAGAGGGGAAGCCCACATCATCTTCCCTTTTCTATCTAAATAAAACAGAAGGTTTTAACTTTAACAGAGTAAAATTATATATACAAACAGTTATCAAGCAAGTATTATTGTTATAATATTTAGTCCATTTATATTTGTCAAATTAAGGAAAATACTCATCATCTATTCTATCTTTATGAGTCTAAAGTTGTTATCTAATCTATTTTTATAATTATAACTATCTTTCTTCAACTCCATCAAAGACTCCAGAAGGATATAATATTTCCTAAGTAAACAGGAACTGCATTGTAAGCAACTTAAAAAACTGTAGAATTGACTGAAATATCTCGCTGTCTGGGCAGTCACCCAAAGATTTTCAGTACCATTGGGGCATTCATCTTCAGCCCATAATATCTGGCAGACTTTTCCATGAAGCAGGAAATTTCAAAAACAGTTCTGCCTATATTGGCAGTCTGTCAGTCACATTCTTCTTTGTTCTGAAGAATGTCAGGCAGACTCTTTCATGAAGCAGGAATCCCAAAAAACTGTCTCACTTTTAGGCAAGTTCAGCAGTCATTTTTCTGTGGGTCCTGCATATCCAGTTCATACAACATCACATCAAGCAGTCCAGACATGAGCAGTTTCTTGCCCAAATGGCTAACCAGTGCCATAAGGAGGCTCTTCAGTGCCCATCACCCTCTTGAATTAGATTGGTACTGCCAGTAGCAGGTGTGACTCATTGTCATGAAAAGTCCTAATTTTTAGAAACATTTTAAATGACATATTCTGAAGGTCTCTGAAAGATTTAAAGAATACCTATTGAAATATATCTCCATATATCTAGAAAACCTAACATGACTAGAAGTTTGACTATTATAGGTGACTATCTATTAGCCTGTATTACTTAATTATGCAACACATTTTAAAATGAGCTGCACAAACACAATACCTTAAACAAGAGAAGAAATGTACAGATAACAAATATGACCTTAAATTCCTATCAATAAATCAAGATCCATACCAATACAAAGTATTCATCTCTATAACATATCCCCTTTAAATGTTAACAAACATTTATAAACAATATTTAGGAATTTGGCCATTGCTTTCTCCTGCTTCTGGTTGGGCAAAGTAGTTTTAGGAGTTTATGGAGATCTTTCAGTGGATCTTGTTCCATCAAACCACATTAGTCTAGAAGGAATCCACCGGTTCTCATGCTCTGTGGAAACAAAAGCAGAACCTCTTTTCTAAAGCAGCATGTCCTTCCTTAGACTCAAATTTTGAAGTCAAGATACCTTTAAAATATATTGTTGGTTTAGCTTAGCAGCCTAAACAATGAAATGTCTAACTGTATTTAACTTATTCACAGTCAAAAAATTCAAGGAAAATGCAATAATATACATAATCCAGACTCTTTCTATATTTTCCATCTTTATACGGCTTATTTTTGTTTATTCCTTTAATCTATGGCTTGTCTACACTCTGTCTTTTTAAAAACATTGCCTTATTTTTTAAGCCATTTACTTCCCCTTATAACTATTTTTCTCTCCCAAGTCTACATACAGTTATCCAATACTGTGACCCATTTAAAGTTTTTTTTTATCTGAATCTGTTTTTATTGCATATCTGTAATTATTTTTTGACCAATAGTGGTTTTTTTAAAATGCTAAGTGGGAATGGCCAGTACCAGCTCTGCAGTTCTGCCTGTTTGTTCCACCCAGTCCAACATGGCAGAGGCATGTTTGCTGCCTCTTAGAGCCATGAATGCTGCCCTAACTCCAGGGTTGCAGCAGCAACTTGTCACCATACAAACCCCATTCAAATGCTCAGTCTCCTGAGAGAGTCAGAGTTCATGCTGGCATCATGAACCAGGAAGCCCCTGCTGTACATTTTTGGTGCTAATGCTGAATCAGGAAGACCTCTCTTAAAGAAGCCACAGAACCCCTGCTGCCACCAGCAGACAGAGCCCATCTGGGAAAAAATACAGCTACCAACAAACTGCACTAATCTCTGGTTTGTGTGTGTGTGTGTGTGTGTGTGTGTGAGAGAGAGAGAGAGAGAGAGAGAGAGAGAGAGAGAGAGAGAGAGAGAGTGTGTAGAATTTCTTTTTAAGGATTTTTTTGGTTTTATGTGGACATAGCTGGCCCACATTGGCACGCCAAATGCAGAGGCCATAGAGGGGTCTTAATTACTGACTTGCTTTCCATGAGTTGCTCAGCCCACCGTTTTATAAAACTCAGAACAACCATCCCAGGGATGGCACTACATACAATAGATGGCACCACCCACCATGGGCTGGAACCTCTCTCATTGATCACTAATTAAGAAAATGCTTTACAGCTGGATCTTATGGAGGCATTTCCTCAACTGGCACTCCTTCCTCTCTGATAACTCTAGATTGTGTCAAGTTGACACAACCCAGTACAATGATATGTACCTTACTGAGTTTTTACTTCTTTTCAACAGTAAAAAAGCACAGCAATTGCTACCTTGCCTATACCATTTGGGCTCTTGTAAGAAATGAAATTGTAGATAAGATGAACATTTATAAAAATTACTTTATCTTAAGAGCATTTTTTGAAAGTTCT
This sequence comes from Arvicola amphibius, assembly GCF_903992535.2. Lineage (NCBI taxonomy): Eukaryota > Metazoa > Chordata > Mammalia > Rodentia > Cricetidae > Arvicola > Arvicola amphibius. Next base: position 130,869,126 of record NC_052065.1, on the reverse strand, counting down.
AACAGGGTGAAAAGAGCAGGAAGTGAGGGGTGGTTAGAATAAAGATAATTGAGTACATGTGTACAAATTTCAATTAATAAATAAAAACACTATTTTCTTTAGATCAGTGAGCTTCAAATACTTTCAAATTACAAGTGGAATGGCCTTTTTAATTTTTTTTTATTTTTTGGTTTTTCGAGACAGGGTTTCTCTGCAGCTTTAGAGCCTGTCCTGGAGCTAGCTCTTGTAGACCAGGCTGGTCTTGAACTCACAGAGATCCGCCTGCCTCTGCCTCCCAAGTGCTGGGATTAAAGGAGTGCGCCACCACCGCCCGGCTGTGGTATGGCCTTTAAATGGCTATTATCAACAAAACGTGGCAAATCAAGTTGCAGCCAGCACCTGGCCTTGAATTAAAGGTGGGTTAGGTGACGCAGTATGAGGAATATGGTCCCAAAAGACAGTCAAAGTATCAGAAACAGCCCCTGCTCCTACTGTTGTGAGTCCTACCAGTGAAAACGATCTTACCCCTAGTACTGCTTGGAGTGCCAGGACTCAGGGAATGGATGACCCAGAGACCTAGGCCATCACGACTACAGAAAAAAAGTCAGTGTAATGATGCCTAACAATATTCTGCTATAGTCGCAGATTGTTGCCCAGCCCACTTGTCATCAGAGAACCTTCATTCAGCAACTGGTGGAAACAGATGCAGAGATCTGAAAGCAAAAATTAGACTGGATTCAGAAATCCTGCTGAAGAGAGGGAAAAAAGATTGTAGGAGACAGAGGGATCAAGGACATCACAAGAAAATGCACAGAGTCAACTAACCTGCCTTATAGGAGCTCACAGAAACTGAACCATAAATCAACTGAAATTATTAACAAGCCAGTTCATGAAAATTGTCTAAATATATACAAGGCCATGGTCAATGTCCACAAAGCAAAGCCTCAATCTCACATGAACTCTTAATTTATATTATATATGTAACACTTTTTAAAATTAAAATATATTATTTTCCTTTTATTCTTTCTTCCTTCCAACCCAACTCATGTTGACACCACACACACAACTCTCTTACAAATTTATGGCCTTTGGTCTTTCTTTAATATTTAATTGCATTATATATGTACATATATATATTCCTAAATATACAACAAATATTACCCATAAGTGAGGCCCAGAAATATGGGGTCACAGTTGTGAATTTCACTGAAATTTACTTTTATAATCTAATTTTTGGACTTCTTTGCTTAGTATTAGAAAAATCATGTTTCATAGAGACAATAACCTAGAAATATATTTTCAAGTTTCAATAAATCACAGCACTTTTGCCAACCAAAATGATCTGTAACCCTTTTTCATAAACAATAATAATAATAGTCATGGCTCATAAATTTTCCCTATGGTAGTAGTTGTTTCTCTAAGGGCATCATGTATATTAGCTCAATTTTCAGAAGAACTTAATGAGGTTATAATGAATATACAGTCTCCAGTTTTCAGATAAGAAACCTTAGACAAGAAGAAACTAAGAAGTTTACTCAATGTGGCACAGCTAAATCAGCTGCCAGACTCTGTGATCATCATCGTTATAATCTGTTGCCTTGGAGAAGAAAAATGTTTCCTCAGAGATTGAATCATCAACATTAACAACTGAGAGAAATCAACAATAGTAGAATATATCAAATTTGGAGTTCAACAATAAATAGCGTTTTCAACCAACATAAATCCTTACTATTTAACAAAATTACTTTCTAAATACATTTTTCTCTGACATGTCAGTTTTTAAATATTATTTTTAAATAATGCCTACTTGTCAAACTTGAAATTTCAGAACAACTATATTTATTTTATTTTCCAAAATGATTCCAATTCACTGCCGAAATTACAGCCATAATTCTAGTAATGTTATAAACACATATTTTCAGATTACATTCCTTATGCATAATTACATTCAGAATAATAGTCCAAAGTTGTGTTAAAATCAAACTAATTTTTTTATCAACTTAAAATAAATGCAACACTCCCTATTCTTATTATACAGCTTCTAAACATTTCCTGACATTTAATTACTGGGCCAGTACACATGTATTAGAATAATTACCTCAAGGTATATGTCTATGTTCTAAAACTTTTTCTACCATATATTTATTTGCTTCACAACAATGAAGCAAACATAGCAGCTTTGAAAGGTAGAACTGTCCCTTCCCTTCTTTGAGGGATTTGGAAAATATAGTTAAGTCCTACTATAAGATTTTGGCAAATATTGGTAAATGTGGGAACCTAGTCTGTTTGGATGTTCACCTTCCTAGACCTGGATGGAGGGGGGAGGACCTTGGACTTCCCACAGGGCAGGGAAACCTGACTGCTCTTTGGACTGGAGAGGGAGAGGAAGGGGAAATGGGGGAAGGGAAAGGGAAATGGGAGGCAGGGAGCAGGTGATAATTTGTAATAATAATAATAATAATAATAATAATAATAATAATAAAGGAAAAAATAAAAAAGAAAACAAGAATATATACAAAATATTTTAGTAGTGAGCTTCTACTAAAAATACTTTATCAGATGAATAACATTAGGAAGTATATCTATAATTAGTCACATATATAAAACTATATTTACAGTTAGAAAAAACTATAAGGAAATGTGGCATCTGATAATAAAATAGTCATTATAATAAGTTTTCTTCCTTTATTGTATTAATTCTGAAAACAAACTAAGAAATATATCAAAATCTAAATTTTTATTTACTTAAAGATAGCTTGTTTTGTACCTGTCCTATATAATTATAACTATACAAATAAAGCTGGTTAATTTAAAACATATCTCATTTTAAATATTTATGACAACTACTATGTAAGAACATTGCAACACATTTAAAAGGGGGAAAATTGATAGTGTGACATTCTTAATCACCAAATTAGAACAACAGCTAGAATTAGTCCTCATTAGGCTAGTGGTTCATTGTTTAAAAAATAAAATGAAATAAAATGGAGACCTATATATGTTTTAGTATAATAAAAATAATATATTAGAATGTTTATATAGAAATATTAGTGTAATGTTAGTTTGCTATACTGCTATACTAATATTACTAATTAGTGATTTTTGATATCTGAAAGACTTTTAAAAATACTTTTTTTTGCCACATTCCTAAAGGTGTTTATCAGCTGTAGGAGTTCTTTGGTAGAGTTTTTGGGGTCGCTTATGTACACTATCATATCATCCGCAAATAATGAAAGTTTGACTTCTTCCTTTCCAGTTCGAATCCCCTTGATCTTCTTATGTTGTCTTATTGCTATTGCAAGAACTTCAAGAACTATATTGAAGAGGTATGGAGAGAGTGGACAGCCTTGTCTTATTCCTGATTTTAGTGGAATGGCTTTGAGTTTCTCTCCATCTAATTTGATGTTAGCTGTCGGCTTGCTGTATATTGCTTGTATTATACTTAGGTATGAACCTTGTATCCCTAATCTCTCCAAGACCTTTAACATAAAGGGGTGTTGAATTTTGTCAAATGTTTTTTCAGCATCTAATGAAATGATCTTATTTTTTCTATCAGTTTATTTATATTATGAATTACATTGATAGATTTTTCATATGTTGAACCAGCCCTCATCACTGGGATAAAGCCTACTTGATCATAATGTATAATTTTTTGAATGTGTTCTTGGATTTGGTATGCCAATATTTTATTGAGAACTTTTACATCAATGTTCATGAGTGAGATTGGTCTGTAATTCTCTTTCTTGTTTGAGTCTTTGTGTGGTTTTGGTATCAGGGTAACTGTAGCTTCATAAAAGGAATTTGGCAATGACTCTTCTGTTTGTATTTTGTGAAACATATTAAGGAGTATAGGCATTAACTCTTCTTGGAAGTTCTGACAGAATTCTGCATTGGAACCATCTGATCCAGGGCTTTTTTTGGTAGGGAGGTTTCTGATGACAGCTTCTAAGATCAACTACAAAAAAAATCAGTTGCCCTCCTATACACAAAGAACAAAGAAGCAGAGAGGGAAGTCAGAGAAACATAACCTTTCATGAGAGCCACAAATAGCATAAAGTATCTTGGGGTAACTCTAACCAAGGAAGTGATCTATTTGACAAGAACTTTAAGTCTTTGAAGAAAGAAATTGAAGAGGATGCCAGAAAATGGAAGAATCTCCCATGCTCTTGGATGGGTATGATCAACATAGTAAAAATGGCAATTCTACCAAAAGCAATCTATAGATTCAATGCAATCCCCATCAAAATTCTTCACAGATCTTGAGAGGACAATAATCAACTTTATATGGAAAAAAAACAGGAGAGCCCAAACAATCCTATACAATAAAAGTACTTCGGGAGGCATTACCATACCTAACTTCAAACTCTATTACAGAGCTACAGTAATGAAAACAGCTTGGTATTGGCATAAAAACAGAGAAGTCAACCACTGGAATTGAATAGTAGACCCGGACATTAATCCACAAACCTATGAACATCTGATTTTCGACAAAGGATCTAAAATTATACAATGGAAGAAAGAAAGCATCTTCAACAAATGGTGGTGGCATAACTGGATGTCAACCTATAGAAATGAAAATA